>NC_072480.1:97170000-97442500 GCF_027574615.1 Eptesicus fuscus
CAGGAACTGTACTGAAATTAATTAAACATGGGGGCCCTGCCTCTGGGATGTGGCCCTGGGTTCCAGTGCGCAGCTCTGCCTCGAACAGCCCCTCTGTCGTCTCCCCGGGCCCCGAAGCCAAGGATGTCTTGCGTGGAAAGAACAAAGCCCTCCTGTGATGAAATCAGGGCGGCATCCTCCTCCCACGGAAGTGAGAACCCTCGGGAAGAGCTGGTTCCGTGGGGTGGCAGCCCTGGGGCCAGGGTCAAGCTTCCTGTTCCCCAGAGTGTCTTGGTGGGGTCTCAAGAGGTCTGGCCACTTCTCAGCTTGCTACTGTGCTATGGGTTGTAACAGGGTGGGGAGGGCTAAAAAAAAAAAATAAATAAAATAAAATAAAGAAGGAGCAAGAGGAAGAAGAATATTATGGTGTGGAGGGAGGGGAAATCTACCAGAGTCACGTGGCTTTGATTCCTCTGCCCATCCCCACTGAGCTCGGGGGGAGCTCCTCCAGCCCCACCCACAGTTCCTTTCTGAGGTGCCTCTCAGCACAGAGGAGACAAGCCGGCATTTTCGAAAGGGCATCGGCAAGGGAAGGCAGAAAGGAAGGAGCTGCAGGCAACACCAGTGTCTGCGAAAGCCAGCTTTCCAAGGACAGACTGCTGACCCTCCGCAGGGCAGGCCACCCCCGGGCACCAGGCTGTCCTTTTAGACTCTCCGTCCAGGTCCCCCAGGAGCCGGGCTCCCCTTGGGACGGAGGAAAGCCCCTCCCAGGTGCTCTGCTACTGAGGTCTGGTCTTCCAGGTGAGGGACTCGCCATGTAGACTTTGAAGATGGGTATCATGACCTAGTCACCTCTTGGTGGGACCTGCCCACCCCAGTTACTGGAAAATGACTTCCTGAGTCTGCAGGTCCATTAATGTACAAATGGCTGAAATATATAAAAAGTGATCTTCATACAATTAGATAGACACATTGCACCCTCAGACACGGGACCTTGCACAGAGGAGGAGCTTAGTATATATTAGCTGAACAGATGAACAAATAGCACTTTATTTCCCAGACTATTTACAAAACAGAAATGATTGACATGCCTGTAGCCCAGCAAATCTATATATATAAAAGCTTAAGTGACCGTTACAACCGAATGACCGGAACGACTGGAACGACTGGTAAACCAGTCGCTATGACACACACTGACCACCAGGGGGCAGATGCTCAATGCAGGAGCTGCCCTCTGGTGGTCAGTGCACTCCCACAGCCAACCTCCCACGGCCAGCCAACCTCCCCCAGTCCCTCCCCCTGGCCAGCAAACCTTCCACGGCTCCTCCCCACCCCACCCCCACCCCGTCTGGCAGGCCCCGTCCAGCAGGCCCCATCTGGCAGGCCCTATCGGGCCTGTCCCTGATTCAGACTGGGTGAGACAGACGGATAGGCCCTGATCACGAACAAGGCCTAGGGACCCCACCCATGCACGAATTTTGTGCACCGGGTCTCTAGTGGTTAAATAAGCCTGTTGTGGGATTTACCAACAATGCCCAGGTTCTTCTAGACTGGATCCTTACCCAAGTCCTTTACCCTTTTTATTGCTCCTTTCCATCCACCCAAAGCCTTCTGCATGGATGCATCTTGTGCAGAAAGAGTGAAGAACAGCTGTGCATTGGCGAGAAGGCCTCATCCGCGTTCTCCAAAGCCGTGGTGGGCGATCAGGATGAGGGGGGCTCAGAGCAGCCCCTGCAGGGATGGAAACACGGCTGCCGGCCACGGAGCACGCCAGAGGCAGGGAGGCTCGGGCCAAGGAGGCTTATAGGGACCATCTTCAACTTCTGAGCAATTTGCTTGAGGTATGAAATGTAAGCATGTCTCTGGGGAATTAGCAGTTAGCGTTCTGAAACCACAGACGTGTGAAGATAAGGTTGCTAAGTGTCTTTTTACAAATGGACAGGACAACAAAAAGGTAAGCAGAAGCCTGTACACAGGATTGCCATGACCACGACCACAGCTTTAGCCTTTGCGGTTGGCCAGGGTTGAGAAGCATGTGGGTTCACAGAGGTGCCGGGGAAGGAAGGACGGGCGCAGGTGCTTGCACACCTGCTGGTAGAAGGCGACATGCACACAGGGTTCTGGGGAAACAGTTGGCGGAGGTGTAGCAAGAGCCTTTTGAAAAGTAATCTCCTTTGAACCAAGTTACTCGGTACTCCCCCGTGAAACCACTCATCCCACTTCATCTGAGTTCTTTGTCTAACACCCAAGTTCTCTACCAGATGGACAGCTCTGAGAGCGGGACCGTCTTGATCATCGCTGTGTTCCCCCAACAACAGAGATGTGCAGCCCGGCTGGTGTGGCTCAGTGGTTGAGTATCGACCTATGCTCGGGTTGCAGGCTCGGTCCCCAGTGGGGGGTGTGCAGGAGGCAGCCGATCAATGATTCTCTCCCATCATTGATGTTTCTCTTCCCCATCCTCTCTGAAATAAATAAATACATACATATATATATATATATATTTTAAAAAACCAGATGTGTATTACTAGGCACGCAATACATGTGTTAATGAATTAGTGAATACCTCCCACTTCTAGTGTGAATCCCCAGGAAACAATCGAATGAGCGTGCAAAAGTGTTGGCACGAGAGCTTTCATCTCTTTATGGCTTCTAAAATGTCTAAAAATGGTAGCTCGGTTAAATAAAGTAAGGGAATCTACCCAATAGAATACTAGGCAACTACTTAAAATCATGATCTGTATTTATTGACATGAAAAGTATTCACGATACAGAGCTATTGAAAAAATAAAACCAATTACACAACTGCGCACCATTATAGAATTTTTATAAAAGGAAACAACACCTGTGTGGTAGGAAATGAGGTATTTTTTCTTTTTCTCCAGGTTTCTGCATTGTCTGACATAAAAAGAAATTTCGTTTAAAAATTCCTTTTAGAGTGTGAAGAGCCGATGAAACCACTTCCATTTGAAAACAATGCAACGGTTCACTCGCATGCGGCCTTTCTCCATATAGGGGGCACTTCGGTGTTGCATTTGCGAAAGGAGGAAAGATGGATTCAATTAGAGAACACAAGAAACCAGCACCTCGTTAATCGAAGGAATTAAAAAGAAGGAACTGAGTCCACTAGCGGCTCTCTCCGGTGGAGAAACAGAAAAGGCATTTTTTCTTTTTTTTTTTTTAAATATATTTTTATTAATTTTTTACAGAGAGGAAGAGAGAGGGATAGAGAGTTAGAAACATCGATGAGAGAGAATCATCGATCGGCTGCCTCCTGCACAACCCCTACTGGGGATGTGCCCGCAACCAATGTACATGCCCTCGACCAGAATCAAACCTGGGACCCTTCAGTCCGCAGGCCGACGCTCTATCCACTGAGCCAAACTGGTTTCAGCAGAAAAGGCATTTTTTCAAAGCCAAAGAAGTAAGAATGCCTCGTGGGCCATCAGCTGACTTGGTGCCCAGTGAGGACTCAGAACGGCAGATCTGGGGTGAATGAGGGGTCCCTTCCTTTTCACCCACACACACACCATGCCTAATTGTCACCCCATCTTCCAGCCTCCGGCCATCTCCTTTTCCCTTCATATCCAAACAAACTCGCTTGAGCCCCTAGGCCGGGGTCTGGCTATAGAACGTTCATGGCCTCACCCAGATTTCTGATGGCTGCCCAGATTTGGGGGTTGGGGTACAGCTTCTATTCCTACCGATGTTTCTTGCTACAGATTCCTGCTTTACTGCCTTGGCGACCTGTCATCTCCTCACTTCCTAAGTCAGCTCCCTGCTCCCACACGGCTTTGCCCACCCCAAACATGGCTCTCTCTCTCACTTCCCCACAGGACCAGACTCTGATGAATGTCTTTACAGCGCTGCTCAGAAGAGGCGACTAAAGATCAACCAACTGGCAGCTAAACAGCAACCATCACAGCCCTGCAGTCCCTTCAGGGTCCTTGCAACCGGGACCTTCCCACTGACGGTCCCTCTCACCTGTCTGTGCTTCCTCTTCTTTTCTAGGCCCTTCCCTTCCACGCCTGCTCCTCCTCCCACCGTGTGGGCCTACGGAGCCCTTTTCTCTGGAGCTGCCAGGACAGGCCTGCGCTGCCCTCGCGTCCTTAAGCAGAGCCGTTTGTCCTATCCCCTGCCCACACTCCCCTGCCCTCTCCCAACCCATCTAAATATACGTTTTTATTGACTTCAGAGCGGAAGGGAGAGGGAGAGGGAGAGAAACATCAATGATGAGAGAGAATCATCGATCAGCTGCTTCCTGCACGCCCCCTACTGGGGGATCGAGCCCACAACCCGGGCATGTGCCCTTGATGGGAATCGAACCCATGACCCTCCAGTCCGCAGGACCCTTCTATCCACGGAGCCAAACTGGCTAGGGCCCCAAGCCATCTAGACTGGACAGGGGCTTCGTCTTTCCTGGCCGAAGGCATATGTTCGCCAACACCGGGTGATGCTTTTCTCCCTGGGATGCGAAAATCCTATCGTAATTTAATTGTTTAAATAGTAATTTCTCCTCATTAAATATGCACAGACATCAGTCGGGGGCACCTAACTGCATGGATATCTGCTACAGTCCTGTATTTCTGGATTTCCGTGCTTATGCGTGTACAGTTTTCAGAATAAACCAACGCGGCTGGTACACACTTAAAAATCTGTTCCCGTTTCTATTGTACATGCTCCAGGGCTTCCGAGGGCGGGCACAAAGCAAGGATGCAGGGGAAAGCCATGCGGGGGTTGGCACAGATGTCCTGTAAGAGATCTCAAAGCGGCTGTTTCTCAGAGTCTCTGCGGAGCAGGGTCCAGGCCCGTGGAACCCGAGCCTCCGAGGCTTAGCCGGGAGGCCAGCCGCCTGTTCCCGCCGGTGGCCCCGGGACCTTCCCCACTCAGCGGGGCTTTTCCTCCCGGACGCCCGTGGGGAGGGCACCCCTGGCACCAGAGGAGGAAGTGGCTCCAGGATGCAGAGCGGCGGCTTCTCCTCGGCTTATTCCAAGCGATGGATAACTTAGGGGTGCATTTGAACCCCTGCTCCCCACGGACTATTTGACACGTCTCTGCTTCCCCCTCACTGGGCCCTGGAAACGTTCAATAAAGTCTCCGGCGTCGGGTCTGTGCCTCCGCATCCAGGGAGCACTCCTGAACCGCCCGAGCACTGGCATGTGCGTTGACCGGAACCAGCAGGAACACTGTCTGGAAGCCACGCCCGGGAAGCATGGCGGACGCATTGTGGGCGTCCACGCTCTGGAGGGACGTGTCTGGCAACAGCGAGGAGGCCAGGCAGTGGCCCCGTGCAGCACAGCCACTTAGTCCCGTGAGTACATGTCCTCAGTAAGTCTGCTCATCCCCTGGCGTGGCCTGGAGCTCAGCGAGGGCATTGCCCTGGAGGCTGCAGAGGCCGCCGTGTGTCCGACCACATCGGGGACCCCGGGGAAGAAGCACAGTCGGTGGCCCTGTTTGGAAGTGACTGCACAGAACGAGGAAAGAACTGGGGGAAAGTCGCAGGAGCAAGCATTCATGGTCGAGCCAGCTGCCTGGACGCCGTCGGGAAAACCGGCCACAGTCCGAGACCCAGACAAGCTTACCGCAAATGCTTCCACGACGACAACAGAAAAACACGTTTTCTTCTGACCCGCGGTAAAGAGTGGCGGACAGTGGAGTGCTGGTTTGTTAACCCCTCGGGGGCCGGCTGGTTTGAAATCCCAGGGCCTCCCTTTGGCTTCTAGGGTCCGTTCACATTCCGTGGGAGGGAAGGAGAGACCCTGCTGGCTCCGCTGCGTCCTCTCTGCCCTTGGCTGCCTGCCAGGGTCTGCCCCGACCTCACAGGTCCTCCCGCAAACGCCTCTAGTGCTCTGGAGTCTCCTCCCCGCCTGTCCCGCCTTCCTCCACCCGGTGCGGCCTTAGTGCCGGCGGCGGGGTCTCTTTCCTCTGGGCAGCCTTCCCCGAGTCCCTCCCACGGTCCTGCCTGACGGGACGCCCACCCTCCTGGCTCCCCGGCACCGGGCTGCCCCGGTCACCTGGGTGGTTTTCGGCCCCTCTTCCCGCAGCTGCGAGGAAGGGCCGTGTTCCCGGTTCCGGAAGGGAGTAGGTACTTGATAAACACTTCTCAGCTGGTCAGGGAGCATGGCTCACTGCCCGCCGTGTGCTGTGCGGCACTGTCCTCACCGTCCCCCCACCCTCATCTCCTCACCCCTCCCGCAGCCTGAGGGGGGCGGGCGGGTGGACCTGGAAATGCCTCGCTGTACAGGGAGGGAAGGAAGGCCCGGAAGGTCTGAGCACCACTCCCCAGGCCAGGCGTACAGCTTGGAAGGCTTGGGGTCAGGATTCGAATCCGGCCAGTTGGGCTCTGAGCCGCTATTTTTACGTACCACGTGGGGCTGAGTGGAGAAATGGATGAATAAACACGTGATGGGGAGACACCTTGCTGATGTTATTCTCCAGAGCGGCCCGGCTGGCGTGGCTCAGTAGTTGAGAGTCGGCCTATGAACGGGGAAGTCACGGTTCCATTCCCGGTCAGGGCACATGCCTGGGTTGCAGGCTCGATCCCCAGTGTGGGAAGTGCAGGAGGCAGCCGATTGATGATTCTCATCATTGATGTTTCTCTTTCACTCTCCAAATTACGTATTTTTTCAAAAAGAGAGAGAGAGGGACTGGGGAAGGGGAGCAGAAGCTGGTCCCTGGCCTCAGGCACTGGTGAGCCCCTCGCTCTCTGCACTCCATCCTCCTGTGGAGCCAGCGGGCTGTGTGGGGAGCTGCTCTTTCTCTTAGACATCTTGCTCCTTTGACTTCTTGCCAATTAGTTCATTTTGGGGGTACATAATGATAGATGATAGGGGTGGTATAGACTAAGCTATCTCTCTATATAAAAGGCTAAGTGACCGTCCGACCGACCGATCGTCCAACCGGCCATTACATATGATGCACACTGACCACCAGGGGGCAGACGCTCAACGCAGGAGCTGCCATTGATTTTTAGGGAGAGTTGAAGAGCGAGGGAAGGACAGAGAGAAACATCGATGTGAGCGAAACACATCGATTGGTTGCCTCCTGCACACGCCCTGACCAGGGCCTGGGCCGGGGAGGAGCCTGCAACCGAGATACGTGCCCTTGACTGGAATCGAACCCGGGACCCAAACTGGCTAGGGCTATTTTCAACTTTTATTTCAACATCTGTTTCCTGTAGCCTGATCTCCTTTAGGTCTTGAATACATGTTTATTTTCCTGTCTGCAGGACTTGGATTTTGGTGAATGAACACATTTCTCCCTTGGACGTTTTCTGAGGCATCGCTGACATGCCATACCTCGGGGTTTTACACAGCCCTGGGAGGCCCCACAGTGGCCACGGGGAGACCCCCTCGGTCCCAGCCCTTTCCTGTACGCGCCCAGCGTCCCATGGTCCAGACCTGCTCGCGAACCTTGACATGGGCAGTGCGTTTCCGGCAGGCGAGTTTTCCTTTCAGACGGGATTGTGTTTTAAGCAGCCGAGAATGCCTGAGAGTTCAGCAAAGGTTATGGGATGAGGTCACTGTAATGCAATTCCCACCATCTCCCCACAAGGGCCTCCTAATGAGGCGATATCTAAGCATTACCGAGTTGCTCGGTTTTGTTTTTTTTGTTTTTTCCCTGATTTGCCCAGATAGCCGGCGATGACGAACCGGACTCGGATGATGTTATCACCGTGAGGTCAGCTCAGGGAGAGGTCCCAGGGCCGAGGCCCGGGAAATGCCATCACTCGCTCGCGATCAGGTCAATGTCGGGAGGAAAATCACAAACTCTGTAGTGAGGACAGCCCTCCTGCGGGGGTGGCCGTGGCTTTTCAGACAAGTCCTTTAATCAGTTCTTCCAAACAATGCCTTCTCTGTGCGCCGGGCCTGCCGCCTTAACCCCGGACAATACTGGCCATTCACTGCCGCAGGCCCGCACCGCCTTCTCCCCGCCGCCGAAATCCCTTCCGCGCCTCACCCTCTCACTGACCTAAACGCTCATCACAAACCATGTCAGCAAGCTCCCGGGAGCCCGAGGAGGGGCGCCTGGCCTCCTCTCGTCGGAGATGCTTTCCCGCTCGGGGAAGCTCCGGTCGCCCTGCAGAACGCCAATTTCTTCTGCCCTCACGTCCACAATGGGCGGCTTCGAATTTAGCAGCGAGACCTGGGACCGCTCTGTCATTGCGTTTCTGTATTTATCCAACAGGTTGCTTAGAACTGGTGCTAGGACCTAGGTTCCTCTGATGCCTGGTGGCCCTGGAGGCAGGGCCCTGACACCTGCCCATCATTCCAGAGGGCACTTTTCCATCAGAAAGCGGTAGCTGTTGCCCTAGCCCCGTGGTCGGCAAACTCATTAGTCCACAGAGCCAAATATCAACAGGACAACGATTGAAATTTCTTTGGAGAGCCAGATTTTTTAAACTTAAACTTCTTCTAACACTACTTCTTCAAAATAGACTCGCCCAGGCCGTGGTATTTTGTGGAAGAGCCACACTCAAGGGGCCAAAGAGCCACATGTGGGTCGTGAGCCGCAGTTTGCCGACCATGGCCCTAGCCGGTTTTGGCTCAGTGGATAAAGCGTTGGCCTGGGGACCAAAGGGTCCCGGGTTTGATCCCGGTCAAGGGCACGTACCTCAGTTGCAGGCTCCTCCCCGGCCCGGGCCCTGGTCAGGGCTCGTGCAGGAGGCAACCAATCGACGTGTTTCTCTCACATCGATGTTTCTCTCTGTCTTTCCCTCTCTCTTCTACTCTCCCTAAAAACCAATGGAAAAATATCCTCAGGTGAGGATTAAAAAAGAAGAGTGGTAGCTGTTTTGGAATGGGCATCCTCAACGCATTTCAACGTGCGTCTTGAATGTGTTTCTTCTATTTCTGAATCTCAGTTTCTTCCTCTCATTTCCTCTCCTGGGCACTTCCCACTTTCTGGCACCCCTTGACCTCTGACCCCTGGAGAGGTCCTCAAACAGCAGAGAGGATCTGAGAAGCGGGGCGCTGTGATTTGGGTCCCCCAGTCCCCCAGCGTCCCAGGGCCCCACTGTCACCGCTGACCCCAGGACAGAGCTCCTCTTCCATCCTTTGCCCTTTCTCTTAGAACCTGAGCGAGCACCTGATTCCTGTTTCCTGCAAGGAGGTGGGGTCCCCTCCTGAGAAGCTTAGCAGAACTCTTTCACTGTTTGTTCCCACGGACTTGGAGGGGCCCCTTCTAGCCCCACAGTGAATGGACTCCCCATCCAGCTCACTTGCTTCATAGGGCTGTGCGGTTAGTTGTCGCTTCAATAGAAAACGGAAAGCCATTCAACGTGAGCCTGAGGGGTGGGAGGTGATGCCGGTGAGGCAGAGGCAAAGGGGAACCCAGAGCCAGGAGCCAGGAGGGAGGGGCTTGCTGGCAGGATGAGGTCACTGGGTCTAGTCCGCCCTGCGGGGTACCAGTCTGGAGCGCCGTGTGTGTGTGTGTGTGTGTGTGTGTGTGTGTGTGTGTGTGTGTGGTGATGCACTTCCTTTTTAAAAAATATTTTTTATTTTTCATTGATTTCAGAGAAGAAGGGAGAGGGGAGAGATCTAGAAACATCAATGATGAGAGAGAGAGGGAGAGATAGAAACATCAATGATGAGAGAGAACCATTGATTGGCTGCCTCCTGCACGCCCCCTAGTGGGGATCCTGCAACCTGGGCACGTGCTTTGACCAGGAATGGAACCGTGACCTCCTGGTTCATAGGTCGATGCTCAACCATTGAGCCACACTGGCCGGGCTGTGCCTTCAGTTTTCACTCCACTTTAAAGAAACCAAGAGTGGAATTGGTGGGCGCTGCGTCCAGGTGTGGCTCATGCACAAACGTGAGAGATGCTCTGGTCACGTGACCCGTTCTCATAGAAGGGCCTGCCCGGAGGTCGCAGGGTGAGCACGTGAATGAATCTTGATGTCTTCAAAAGTAAAATAATTGGATCAGGTGACCCTGTACTGTTTCCCACGATCCCCCACTTGAAGGGGCTGTTTTCATTAAGTGACTGGCTACCCACGCTGACGGTGTCTGGTGAGGGCTCCCGTGCAGCTCAGCCGGTCACAGGTCCTTGACCTCCCTCCGGAACGGGAGTGCACACGTCGGCGGTGGCCGCAGGCTCGCGTGCATCCCTCTTAACCGTCCTTGGCTGTCATTGGCCTCTGAGTCAGGCCTGCACAGTATTTGGCAGTGAGGTGACAAACTGAGACACCCCCAGGGGCCAGGCAGGTCACGGGAATGAGGGAAGTGGGCCAGTTGTAGGGAAATCCCCACGGATGCGCGTTGTTTTCATTGTAAATGTGCAGGCGCACTCCTCACACCTACAAAAATACGCCTTTTCTTCCCCTTTTTAAATGGAGTGTGAATAACATTCCCAGGTATCTCCTGTTTTCCCACTTTGGCTGAAGACACAGGGACCCAGCAGGGGCAGGTCCAGGTTCTGTGGGGCCAGAAGCAGACACGGTTTTGAGGGTCTACTTTAGGGAGAGAACTGCAATATGAAGCCACACTCAGGAGCAAGTCAAGTGCCTGTTTTAAATTTATTTTTAAAAAGTTGTTATTGATTTCAGAGAGGAAGGGGGAGGAGAGAGAGATAGAAACATCAATGGATGAGAAAGAATCATTGACCGGCTGCCTCCTGCACGCCCCCCCACTGGGAATGGAGCCTGCAACCTGGGCCCTGACTGGGAATTGAACCTGTGACCTCCTGGCCCATAGGTCAATGCTCAACCACTGAGCCATGCCGGCCGGGCTCAGGTGCATTGTAAGTTGTTCTTTGTTGTGTTGAGCTGCACAGAGGTGACATGAAGCAACTCTTCGCTGAGTCCCTTGGCTTCCTGACGACTTGTGCAGCTTCGTCGCTGGGAATGCTCCTTCCTCCGGGTTATTTCCCTGCGTTCGAACAGCTCTCCGTGTTGTTTTATCTGGAGCTGCCAGACTTCATCATGACAAAGGGTGCATCAGACACACCGACACCAGACATGACATGCTGGGTCCCTCGCGCACGTGACTTCACGCCCGGATGCCCTTTCCGTGCGAGGAACTGCTGCAGGGGTGTGCCCTCCAACCGGACCCGGTAAGTTCTATCTCACGCCATTTCCCCCCAGGGGAACACGGCCGTTCGCAATGGTGTGCTGTGCGTTAGGAACTGTGTTTCCAGCAGGAGGGACCTTGCACCTGGCAGGGCAGCGCGCTCGTGAGCACTGAGTCCTCGGCTGATCATGTTGTGTGTCTGAGATCGAAGGCTTTCCCAGGCAGCTGTGGCTCGTACATAGTTTCCAACCTGGTTCTCCCCACGCCGCTGCCTATTCCTGGTGCCGCCTAAAATGCTGAAGCAGGAGAGCTTTTCTGGTTGCAATGAAGAGCACCGTCGCCGCGGAGGGAGGGTGTGGTGTCAGAGAGGGGCGGCGGAGGGAGCCGTGAGAAGATGTCACTCAGGTCCAAAGCCCCGGGCGGGGCCCTCTGCCATCATAACCACTCCGAATCCGCAGGAGAAGCCAGCAATCTCCTTTAAAGATGTGGACCCTCCGCAACTTTAAAAGTTGTCTCAGTTGGCCCTGACCGGCTTGGCTCAGTGGATAGAGCGTCGGCCTGCAGACTGAAGGGTCCTGGTTCGATTCCGGTCAAGGGCATGTACCTTGGTTGCGGGCACTTCCCTGGTGGGGAGTGTGTAGGAGGCAGCTGATCGATGTTTCTCTCTCATCGATGTTTCTAACTCTATCCCTCTCCCTCTCCATTCCTCTCTGTAAAAAAATCAATAAAATATATTTTTAAAAACAGTTGTCTCGGAAGGAAATGCTAGGCAAGGCAAAGAGAACACAGCAGGAGCGTCTCTGGGCTCCTGGTGGGCAAATCCTCAGGCGCGTGGCCGTGACGTCCTGGTGAACCCCGCGGACTCATCACGTGGGAGGCGCCGACAGCCTGCGTGGCCGTCCTTCACCCCGAGGATCAGTTAGAGCCTGAATAGCTGGAGGTGGGGTTAGCCACACCCCAGCACACAATAGGCTACCATTACCTACGGCCCAGTTGGTGACAGGTGCTTGCATATGTTATTTCATCTGGTCCCACAACCACCTGGACGAGCGCGTGAATAACATCTCCACGCTACCGCCAGCCGAGGCTCCGGGGGACAAGCAGAGCTGCGCAGACGTGGGCTGGAGACACAGGGTCCTGCGTCCCGGTCAGATGTGAATATGCAGACAACAGTGGCCGGACCACAGGTGAAAATCGATCCCTGGCCCGCGGCAGCCAGACCAGGAGGCCAGCTGCTCCCTCTGAGTCAGACTGGCCGAGGAGCCAACGATAACCCGATAACCCGGGGCAGGCAGCCCCACAGGCGGGGGCTGGATGAGCCACTGACAGCTTCGTCTCTGATTCTGACTGAGGACAGCCAGGGGAAGCCCCATGTGTACCCGCACCCACCACCCGCCCGCACCCACCACCCGCCCGCACCCACCACACACCCACTTCCAGTTGGCCCCCCTGCGCCTCCTGGCCAGCAGCCTCCGCTCAGGCCCCCGAGCAGAGCCGGCTGCTTCCCCCTGCGAAGCCTCCCTCTCTCTCCGCTTTAGCCACAGTCGCGGCGCCGAGTCCCTCGCCTGTTCTCCATTTACCTCCACAGGCCTCAGGGGGGAGCTGGATGGTTTGAAATTTTAATCCTGACCAGTAAAGAGGAAAACGTAGAAATCATGAAGAAATTTCTTGATTGAAAAAAACCCTCTCTGATAAAAAACAAACAAGGAGCCGAAACCAGTTTGGTTCAGTGGATAGAGCATCGGCCTGAGAACTGAAGGGTCCCAGGTTCGATTCCGGCCAGGGGCATGTACCTTGGTTGTGGGCACATCCCCAGTAGGGGGCGTGCAGGAGGCAGCTGATCGATGTTTCTCTCTCATCGATGTTTCTAACTCTATCCCTCTCCCTTCCTCTCTGTAAAAAATCAATAAAAAAACAAACAAACAAACAAGGAAAAACCTCTCTCTCTCTATGTGTGTGTGTGTGTGTACACACACACACGCACACACACACATATGTATATATAATGTCCCCAAAAATGTATACACACTTTAACATCTGATAGCTCAATTTTGAGAATGAAATGTATTTTAATAAACACTGCCTTTATAATCATTCAGTGAGTGTGTACATTTTGGGGACCCTATAAATAGTGTATTAAAAATGTATAGGTGAATTGTATATGGCATATGAATTACCTATGTATATAAAAGCCTAAGTGACCAAAGGACTGGTCGACTGGTTGCTATGACGTGCACTGACCACCAGGGGGCAGATACTCAACGCAGGAGCTGCCCCCTGGTGGTCAGTGCGCTCCCACAGCCAACCTCCCATGGTCCCTCCCCCCAGCTGGCTGACACCCCCCCCCCCCCGTCCAACATCGGCCCCAATCGCCGGATAGGCCTAGAGACCCCACCAGTGCACGAATTCATGCATTGGGCATGAATTCTAGTAGCTTAATAAAGCTGTTAACAGTGAAAGTCTTTGGATTGGAATCTAATTTGTGTTGGCTGTTTTCTGAAGGCCCAAGTGTGCAACCAGGATTGGTGTCCATGAGCTTCTGAGTGGGTAGCCCCTAAATATCCTAAATGTCAGGGTGCTGCGTGACGGCTGCGTCCCTGTGCGTGACGGCTTCTTATCCAGCACAGCAGATGCCAGCCCCGCTGGCCCGGCTGCCCTGGGGGAGGGCGACGTGCTGGCATCCTAAATCAAACAGAAACCCTCCTGCCTCCCCCCCGTCAGTTCCCGCCGGGCTCTGTGTGAGGCAGAAATGCCACGAGCATTGGGCTGGCCGGCCCGCGGGGCTCGGAGAAAGAGACCCGTGTGTCCTGTGGGAGGCAGGGTGCCAGGACCCGTGGGGTCAGAGACCAAGCGGTTCACAAACACAGCCTCAGTCCTTCCTTCCTTCTGGGCTGTCTGGTCTGTAGACGGCGGCCATGCTTTAGAGCCATGCTTACACTCAGAGCGCATGCTGCTGTTCTACGCCCTCGTGGCTGAATTGTCCAGCTCTGGACGCCTCCACGCGGCCCCGTGCGTGCGCTTGTTAATCCCTGGAGTAGTTCACGTCACGGCACAGCTCCCATAGCCGCCTCCCTTACTGTTGTGTGTCTGGGCCGCGTCCAGTTTTAGTCTGTAGATTGCAGCTGCTGTGTGTATATCTGTACATGTTAGGTGTTTATCTTTTCCCTTTGGAGTTATTTTCTTGTAGTGTATTCCCCAGAGTGGAATTCCTGGGTCACACAGTTCTGTGCTTTATTCTTTTCTTTTATTGATTTTTTTACAGAGAGGAAGGGAGAGGGATAGAGAGTTAGAAACATCAATGAGAGAGAAACATCGATCAGCTGCTTCCTGCACACCTCCTACTGGGGATGTGCCTGCAACCAAGGTACATGCCCTTGACCGAAATCGAACCTGGGACCTTTCAGTCTGCAGGCCGACACTCTATCCACTGAGCTAAACTGGTTAAGGCTGTGCTTTATTCTTTAAAAAAAAAAAAAAGTGTGCTGGCTTAATAGCTGGGAGGTTAAGTGGCATTTCTGTCATTGCTCGGGGGTTGGAAGCTATAAGCTTGACGGGGGGCCAGATGCCCAGTCTGTGTAAGGATCCCCGCAGGAAAGAAAGTAGTCACCTTGGAGGCACCGCCCGGGCCCAGCGTCCTCGTATCACCCGTGTGAGGCACTCAGTTGGAGCTTCGTCAATGAGGACTCCATGCATTTTTGTCCCGGGTGGGAGAGTCCAAGAATTCTTTTTCTCTAAATGTGTTTTTATTGATTTTCAAGAGAAAGGAAAAGAGAGGGAGAGAGAAACATCAATGAGAAACATCGATCAGCTGCCTCCTGCACGCCCCCTACTGGGGATCAAGTCTACGACCTGGGCCTGTGCCCAGACCTGGAACTGAACTGGCAACCTCTCCATGTATGGGAGGACATTCAACCAACTGAGCTACCCTGGCCAGGGCACTCCAAGAATTCTTGTGACTGGGTGGGGGGATGGATGGGTGGGTGATTGAATAGGTGGTTGGATGGATGAATGGATAGATGGATGGAAGGAAGAGTGGATGGATGGATGGATGGAAGGATGGATGGATGGATGGTTGGAAGGAAGGAAGGAAGGAAGGAAGAAAGGGAGGAAGGAAGGATGGATGGATGGATAGATGGATGGGTGAATGGCAGGGTGGAAGGAAGGATGGATGGTTGGAAAGAAGGAAGGAAGGTAGGAAGGAAGGAAGGAAGGATGGATAAAAGGATAGATGGATGGATGAATGAATGAAAAGATTCGGGGCAGATGCAAAGTTTTTCACATTTACAATCGCTTAAATCAAGTTTTCTCTTCTTAGGAATAAAATTTTCCTTCCAGCTGAGACTGATGGAAATCTCTGTTGGTAACATCTATAGCCCTTCTCCCAAAGCAGGGTCCCAGGGGAACTTGGCAAGAAACACTGACTCTGCATCCAGCCTCCCAGCCTCAGCCCGAGGTGGAGCGGGTGGGCCGGTGGCCACAGGAACCACAGTTGATGACTAGGGTATCGGATCCCCTTAATCTAAAGGCCAGTGAGACAGTCCCACAAAACAGCCATGGGGCACAGCGTGAGAGAGGGCAGGCGGCGAGGGAGCCATTCGCTCGTGTCTGAGGAGAAAGAACGGGTTTCACAGGCAGGCAAGCCGAGCCAAGGCCGCTTGCCAAGCCTTTCTCGATGGCACAAGCCGGGTTCAGGAGAATCCAGTTGCATAAAGACTCCGGGGAAGGCACCTGGTTCGGCCGGTGGGCAGTAACTGATAGCCCAGCGCAGAAGAAAGCAGATCCACGCCATCCAGAGACAAAACACAAATCGTAGCGCATTTACGGAGAGCCTCCCACGTGCGCCCAGGTCTCCGGCTTCATCCCACTCCTCCAGCCGCCTGTGCGTGCTGGCCTGCAGTTGCTACTGTCGCTACTTTACGGGCCCGATTTGGGGGCTCAGAGACGTGAAGGGAGTTGTCTCCCCGCACGTAGGTGTCAGCAGCAGCGTCAGGGCTTGAACCCAGGGCTTGAACCCAGGGCTTTCTGATTCCAGGGCCCACGCTCTCCCAGTTCCTCGGAATAACCTTTGATTCATGGAAAAGTCCCTTCTCTTTTGGGGGAAATGACTCCCAGCGTGGGTCTCCGGCTCAGATCTACGAGCACCGCCTGCTTTCCTCCAGCGCCTACTCACCTGTGTGCGAATGACAGGGTCTCGAGTGTCACTCAACCCAGAGGGCTGCTCCTTCTCATCCTTCTCTCCTCTCGGCTCTCCCCATTCCGCCCCTGCTGCCCCTGAGACAGGCTGAGCCTCTCTAGGTGGATGGACGTGCCCTGCAGTTATTATTATTATTGTTGTTGTTATTTTTGAGCATCTCCTAGATAAGACTGAAGTTTCTCTTACGGCACCCCCAAACCAACACCTCTGCGCCTGCTCCAGGCAATGCAGCCCCTGCAGGAACCTGGGGAACAGAGGGGTCTCCTCTGCGCCTGCGGGAAGAATCCAGCCTATAGAAGCCTGACCCCCGGGAGTTTGGGGAGCCATACTCTTGGCTAGTGTGTGCTCAGTAAACCTCTCCTTTTTGAATCCGTTTCGCCTCCTCTATTGAATTCTACCTTGGGGTGGGGCTGGGGGACAAGAACCCCTGCACCAGGGACACCCAGAGGCTAAAGTCTAGGTCCTGAGGGTCACCGTCTGCTCCTCCTCCCCCACTCTGGCCCTCAGCAGGACCCGAGAAAGCACCTGTGTTCTCCCATGTCCCATCACCTCCACCAATCCGCCCCCAGGCTGAGCAACATCGCCTCCAGCGCAGGATCCATTCCTTCCAGCAGCCACGGTGGTGTCATGCTCCAGGCTGCAGCGAAGGGAAGCAAGTCCAGTGCACCCCAGCCCTGTCCCCCCTCCCGCCCGTGTGGTGGGCCCCACCCCCGCCTGGCCGCACCTGGTCCCGCCGCACCTTGCTCACAGGCCTGTTCTACTCCCCGCTCTGCACGGTTCCCCAAACCTGTCAAGCACGTTCCCTCCTGGCTTCGAACTCACAGCCCCTCTGCCTGGAAGGGCCCCAGGTCTTGGGTGGACTTCCTTGTTGGTTAACCCTCGGCTCCCATGGTCCTAGACCATCCTTCAAAGTCTCATTGAATTGGGGATTTTATCGTTCTTTCATGTTCCCTTTTTATTACCTATCTCCCCACCTCTAACCCCTGGGCCTCGCATGGTGCCCATCCATAGTAGCTGCTCGATAAATCGTTGTTGAATAACTGAATGAACGTGACCCCAGATTACTGTTCTAGTGTCACTCCTGTCAGCCCCCTGCCCACCTCATCGTCCCTCTAGCCACTCACCAGGCTCCTGGAAGAGGGCTCCCTCCCTCCCAGGCTCTGCCCCTGCTGCTGCCACCTCTACCGAAAGTCACGCCCTCCCACTTCTCTGCCCCTCCCCCGGCTCCTAGCCCAGTTCCCAGCACATGGCAGGGGCTCAGTGTATGTTTGCAGTGTAGGTCTCTCTCTCAGAGAAAAGACAGCTCCTCTGAGAGGACTATTCAGTGCCCTGACTGGGAACTGAACCGCGGCCTGGTTGAAGCTCAACCACTGCTCCGAAGGTGGGGGCGCCAGCTGGAACCCCACAGTGCAGGGATGGAGAGCCCGGAATAGGAGCCTGGAGTCCAGAGCCGAGTCTCCACGTGGTCCTGAGCAGGTGAGCTGAGTCTCGGGCTCAGCTCCGGGTGCAACGAAGCCACGTCGGTGGTGTCTGAGGCGCTGGCTGCCTGGGAACCCCATCAGGTGCCAGGGCTGTCACTGACTTACACTGGTTTTCCCTCCTGTTCCCTGGAAGCTAACTGAGCCACCAGGGTGTGCGCCTAGATTAATATTTAGAAAGGATTTACAAAGAAAAGAAGTCAGTTAATCCTGAGAGAGAGCGAGGGCCTTTCACTTCTGTTTGTGCAGCGGGTGGAGACCGCGTCCTGGCTGCGGCCTCCGCGCTCCTTCCTGTAAGCCGCTGCTGGGTCTGCCTGCCCAGCCTCCAGCCCTCCACGGGCCGATGGCTCGGCCTGACTCTGGTCCAAGGCGGATGCGCTCGGCCGGACTCGGGCTCCATGCGCGGTGGACGCCGAGGTCAGCAGGTGACCTGGAGGCAAACGGGAGGGGCGGCGTGGCAGTGGCCAAAGATGGCTTTCTGCAGCCTAAAGCGATCGCCCGCAGGCTGCGCTCAGCTCTCCGCTCTACGGGTGGCAGCTCGCTGGCTTCTGTAAGCCTCAGATTCCTTACCTGGTAACTGGAGGTAATACTAGTGTCTACATCATAGGGTTCTTGTGAGGACAAGTTAACACAGATAAAGCCCTTGTTCCAGTGCCTCGCAAGCAGTAAGTGCTCAATAAATACTGGCCATTCTTCTTTATAAAAAAAATATATATTTTTTTTATTGATTTCAGAGAGGAAGGGAGAAGGAGAGAGAAATATCAATGATGAGAATCACTGATCGGCTGCCTCCTGCACACCCTCTACCGGGGATCGAGCCCACAACCCAGGCATGTGCAGCGGCCTCTTTCCCCAGGCCTACCACCTGTCCATCAGCGGGGACAGGACATGTTTGCCACCTGGAGACGTTTTCGGGGGTTGAGCGCGTTCATTCTTTGAGGTTCCCTGGCCAGGCTCACACACGCCAGGATGGCCACCGACGGCTGTGGGAACCCATTTCTGTGTGGGATTTACACTCGCCACCACCTACGGACCCTCCTCAGCCACTTATTACGGATCCTGTTTGCTGAACACACAGGAGACAGGGCGTCGAGCCGTGGAGGCGGAGGGCAGCGTGTCTGGTTGATCACTGAGCTCACGGTCGGTATTGATCGTGACCATACCACGCAGCAGGACGAGACCTCGTGAGAAAAACAGAGTAAACTATGGATGTTCTTTTAATCACAACAGTTGTGCTTGGCAGGAGGAGCCCCGTCTTTGTCCTGACATCCGGGGTGGGGTGGGTGGGGGGCACAGCCCCCGTGGGAAGGGGTGGTTTTTCATGCTCGCTGGAGGGGCGGGGACTTGCTGGTTCCTTGGTTAATTGTCCCCAGGGCCCGCCTCTCACGGCTGCTTCTAGTGTCTGAAGGCTCAACGGACACCTTTCCCACAAGGGGCCGGGCCACGCCAGCCACTTCGTCTGGTGCTCACCCCAAGGACAGGGGAGGCCGCCAGCCAGACTCACGGACATGCGCACTCGTCTCCAGGGCCTTGGGGGTTTTTAGGGATAATTTCAACAACATGGGGTTTGTGTGTGTCTGTCTCTACCCTCTCTCTTCCGTCCCTCTTCCTGGACTCCTCGTCCGGCAGCAGGGCCACCAGCTGAGAGGTGGGGCTGGAGGCACCTGCCACCCTCAGCACGTGGGGCTGCAGTGGCTCCAGGTGGCCTGTCCGTGTGGCGTTTGCGTTTCAGATGACACAGAGGAGCTCATCGCTGGAGCCACCAGCAATGCACACACGACTGTGTCGCACGCGCGCTTATGACCCCGCTAAGGCTCCTCATCATCCGATTCTAAAATCCGGAAGATTGAGCTGCACGTAGCCGAGCCCCGCAGCCTCCTTTCCTGTGGGCGCCCCGCCCTGCCCCCCAGCACCGGTTGTTGAGACCACCAGCTCCCTCACCATCTTCAAGGACCAGCCTTCTTTTTAAAGACATCTCGGCCTGCCTCCTTCCCCTGAAATGGCCAGCCGGCGCCATCCGAGTAGAATGTGGACACCCCGTCTTAGGTGTGGCTGGTCTGGCCTGAGAAACAATCTTTGCGGCTGGCCCTGGCTCAGGCTGGTCACCGGCACCGAGCAGGAGCCTGGCACGGAGCCGCCTGGGGACTTCCTTCTCTGAGGCCAGCCCTGGACTGGCAGAAAGGGCAGGGGCAGCTGAGGACAATGGCACAGGCCGGCGGCGGCAGGAGTTGGTGCCAAATCTGTCAAATTTTGCATAACCCAGGGAAGCTGGCGTGACCCTAGCTGCTCAACCTTGAGCATGAAGCAGAACACGGAGAAAGGCCATCCCTCCTGGGCCGGCTGGCCAGGCCTCTCCTGGCACCCAGGTGTGGCCGGTGGCTTCATGAACGGGTCAATCTGATTTACTTTTTGTGACAAATTCATTTTCCAAAAATGAGCATAAAATATTCCCAGTCCCGGGCCCTTCTAGAACCTTGCTATCCCCCCACCGAGAGCCGGAGCCTGAGCTCCCTCCCTGTGGGCGGGCGGGCCTTTGCGGCTGCCTGTCTAGGAGGGTCTGGCCCAAGTGATGCCCCGTGACTTCCGAGACCAGGTCACCCAGGGGACTCGGCCTCAGCTCACGCCACGGAGCGGAGACGAACGGTCCCTGCGGAGCCACCCACACTGCGGACACAGGAGCAGAACACAGACACGTTGCCCTGACCGGTTTGGCTCAGTGGATAGAGCGTTGGCCTGCGGACTGAAAGGTCCCAGGTTCGATTCCAGTCAAGGGCATGTGCCTTGGTTGTGGGCACATCCCCAGTAGGGGTGTGCAGGAGGCAGCTGATCTGTGTTCCTCTCTCATCGATGTTTCTAAGTCTCTATCCCTCTCCCTTCCTCTCTGTAAAAAATCAATAAAATATATTAAAAAAAAAAAAAAAGAACACAGACACGCGAGTATTGGTTTCAGTGACTAAATGTGGGGACAGTTTATTTGGGGACATTTATGCACCCTGGCCCCGGACTGAGGCTTCTCAGGGTGGGTGGCTTTGGGCCAACGGGGACGGTTGGCCACCTGAACCTTCAGTCCACGAGGAACGTCCGTGATCTGCTGACTCTCGAGTCTGTTGAAGAAGGTTCCTCTTCTTTTTTCAGGTTCAAGTTCCAGAGACAGAGGTAATGCCGTCCCTGCTGAGCAGGCGTCCTCAAACTACAGCCCAGGGCCACATGCGGGTGTTTTTGCCGTTTTGTTTTTTTACTTCAAAATAAGACATGTGCAGTGTGCATAGGAATTTGTTCGTTTTTTTAAACTATAGTCCAGCCCTCCAACGGTCTGAGGGACAGTGAACTGGCCCCCCGTTTAAAAAGTTTGAGGACCCCTGATGATGAGCAAAGGTGGTGGGAACAGAATCTGTTTTGTGGCTGAACTTCCCCCTCTCCCGCCCCCACCGCAGGTCTCAGCAGCTAGTCCGTGACCTGACCTGGAGAAGGGGAGCCCCGGGTTGGGAGTGTGGGCTGGGGGCTCCCTGCTCTTCAGCCTCGGGGCTTCCTCTGCCTGGGGACACCCCCACCCACCTTTTCCATTCATTTGAATTCTTTTATTTTCCAGTTTTCTGGTGGCCTCTTCCCCCTGGGACGTGAGCCCCACGGGCAGGGCAGGGCAGGGCTGCCTCCAGCTGATCCTGGCTGTGTCCTCAGCTCTTCACTCCTGGCCAGAAGGACGGGCTCAAGACTATTTTTTTTTTTAATGCTGAGAGAAGGAGTCTAGAGGTCACTAAGGTTCCTTGGGTCCAATGGCCAGCATGGCGGAAACTTCTTCCATGAGAGCCTGGACCGGTGGGCACGGCCCTTAACACCGTAGGGATGGAGGGCTCCCCGCTCACAGGCAGCCTGTGCCAGTCCATCCGCAACGAAACATCTCAGCGTGATCTGAAGGCATCGCTGAGCCCTAGCCAGTCACTCCGTGGTTAGAGCATCGGCCTGCGGACTGGTGCCGGGTCGTGGGTTGATCCTGGTCAAGGGCACGTACCTCAGCTGCAGGTTCGATCCGTGCCCGGATGGGGCCTGTGCGGGAGGCAGACAGTCGGTGTGCCTCTCTGTGTCTCTTCCCCTCCCTTTCATTCTTTTTAAAAAAATCCATGGGAGAAAACATGCTCTGGTGAGGATTCACAAGAAAAGAGCCCCTCCCTGTAGCTGCTGGCCACGCGCTCAGGAGCGTCCTGCATCCCGCGGCTGCTCTGCTTCCGTCATCCCGTCTCCCGGTGCCGGGGCCCTGGGCAGAGCTCTAGCCCTTCCGGACCCCAGGTCTGTGCAGACGGGAGCCAGTCCTCATTTTGGTCCAAGGGGGCCAGCAGGAAGGCCGAAGGGATTCTGAAAACCTGTATGAGTTAGGAGATTCCATCTTCCAATGGTGGAGGATGCTGAAGCAGCCACGGGGCGGCTAGCCCGGCCCTTCTGCTGAGTTTGGAGACAGCAGGACGGCGGTCTGTCTGATCTGAGGGACCTCACACAGCTCAGCTCAGGTGCGGGACTAGACTCCCCCGCGGGCGAGTGCCGGAGGGGCATCTGTCCCTGAGGGTGGGCCCAGGCAGGGGCTCTGCAGGTCTCGCAGGCCCATCACCCCGCCTCCTGGCCGGGGGTGCCGGACGCCCCAGCCCTGGAGAGGAGCCACACCCTGCAGGCCCTGCAGCCGCCCTGGGAACCTGGCCCGGCCTCCGTCCTGCCTGAGGGGCCAGATCTGCAGTGCGCACTCAAGGTGTGGCCTCAATCAAACACCAAACAAGACGAAACCTCAGAGGGCAGCCAGGTGGCCCTTGTTTTCAGAGTCTTGTGTCCTGAACGGCGGGATCTTCACGCGGGCGGCTTCGTCTCCCAAGTGGCCGAACAGACGGCTCAGCTCTGGGCAGGAAACACCTCTGGGAGAGTAAAAACCAGGCGGTACCCCAAGTCCCTAATGAGGACCGGGGCATGGCCCAGGGACACCCAGGACTCCGGGACGCTCCCTTCCTCGCCGGGCACCTCTGGGCACCGGCCTCCGTCCTGCCGTTTTCATTAACCCAGAGAACCCCCGCCCACCTTTCAAAGGAATCTGAGGGCACCGCTCCTGCCAAGTCCTGACCGCGTCCCCGGGACCCTGCGGAGCGGGGCCAGGCCCGTGTAGGTTGAGGAAGTCCGCGCGGAGCGGAGATTAGAGGGAGAGCCTGCTTTTCCTCGCGGGGGCTTGTTCTGCATCCTGAAATCTCAGGTTCAGCTGCCACAATGAAGTCCTGTTACCCAGAGAGCTGGCCCTTTATCACCACTTAAAATCTAATTAATCCATACGGAGGCACAAAGATTCCTGTTGTCCTTTAGGGTGAGGGTCACAGAGGCCCTTTTGTTCATCCGCAGCCTGCGTATCCCCGAGCGTTGGGGGTCTAGTTTCACCAGCAAATCGGAAGGCAGCGGGTCAACTCCTTATCAGAAGGCCCAACGCGCCCCGTCTCCACGGAGCCCCTCATCCTTTACATGAAACACTATATTCCAGAACAAACACGCACTTCAGAGCGGCCAAGGAGCCATGACCCAGGCAGCGATGCCCCGCGCTTATATCCCAGGCAGCATCGCCCCGGGACCGGCACACGCCGCCCGCCACGGACTGCGGTTCCTAGAGGGGCGGCGGCAGGCGCGAGGTCGGCTGCGATGGCTTTGGTCGTGAGAGCGGGCATGCAACTCGTTGGACTTGTGCTGTCTGTGCTGGGGTGGGTTTTATCCGTGATCACAGCCTACCTGCCGCACTGGAAGAACCTGAACCTGGAGCTGAACGAAATGGAGAACTGGACCCTGGGCCTGTGGCAAGCCTGCGTCGTCCGGGACGAGGTGGGGAGGCAGTGCAAGGACTTCGACTCGTTCCTGGCCCTGCCCGTGGAGCTCCGGGTCTCCAGGATCCTCATGTTCCTGTCCCACGGGCTGGGGCTCCTGGGCCTGCTGGTCTCGGGGTTTGGGCTGGACTGCTCGAGGGTCGGGGAGAGACAGCGAGAGCGCAAGCAGCGGCTGCTGATCCTGGGAGGGGTCCTGCTCTGGGCGGCGGGCACCGCGGCCCTGGCGCCGGTCTCCTGGGTCGCCCACGTGACCGTGCGGGAGTTCTGGGACGAGACCGTCCCCGAGGTGGTGCCGCGGTGGGAGTTCGGGGAGGCCCTCTTCCTGGGCTGGTTCGCTGGGCTCTCTCTCCTCCTCGGGGGGTGCCTGGTCACCGGGGCCGCCTGCTGCGCCCGGGCTCCGGGGGCTGCGGGCCGCTACGCGGCGGCGGAAGCGCAGACTCAGTGTCCCTGCCTGGAAAATGGGGCTGCGGCTCCGAAAGCGTGACTCGGACAAGACCAGGGAGACCTACTTTCCGCACCAACAGAGCCGCAGGGTCCGCGCGGGAGAGGCAGCTGTGTGGTGTAACTCACTCTGTGCGGCTCACCTTTCTCACTGAACAATTACTTCTTTGTCCTAGACCCCCCGCCCCCCAAAAATCTGGAGAAGAGGCAGTGTCGTATCTAAAAGAAAATTACTGTTAAACATTACATAGGTCTGAGCAAAAAAAAAAAATATATATATATGTCATTGACCTGGTCATGGAAATAAAACTGTGGTGGTGGTTGTCGGAGATGGTCCGCATGAAGCTTTAATGTGTTTATTTTACATTAGAACCGCTTTCGTTTTGTTTTTGTTGGTACCTGGAAATGGTAATTACTTTGTCTCCTAAAGAGAAAGGCAGAGATTCTACCCTGGCAAAGCCACAGGTTAAACTCATTCCGAAGAGTCATTTCCACAACAGCGACTTTGTGCTTTGATCAGAGGTGGTTTGTGTTTAGGAAATTACAGGGCAACGGGTGTGAGTGACAGGGTTTATGAGGCTTTTACATCAGGATGCTCTCAGATCCTAAATCCTGGCCAATTTCCTCTCTCGTCTCTTCCCGAAAAAGCTTCGTATTAAAAAGATAAACCATGAAACACTTTTGCTTGATATTGAGATGGTGACAGTTCATTTGCCCGGAGAAAAACTTGCCTTTGTTCAATCAAAGATTACAAGCTTTAGCCCTAGAGGGTTTGGCTCAGTAAATAGAGTGTCAGCCCGCAGACTGCAGGGTCACGGGTTCGATTCTGGTCAAGGTCACGTACCTCAGTGGCAGGCTCAATCCCCAGCCCCGGTCAGGTAGTCGGGGGAGAGGGCACGTGGGAGGCAACCAATCGATGTGTCTCTCTCACATGGATGTTTCTCTCTCTCTCTCTCTCTCTCTCTCTCCCTCCCCTCCACGCTCTCTGAAAATCAATGGAAAAATACCCCCAGGTGAGGATTAACGACAACAAAACAAGACGGGCAAAATTACAAGCTTTATACTTTAGCGTTGCAGCAAGAGATGCTGGCGCTGATCTACAAATCCCGCTGCTTCCCTCCGCCGCTGCGGGGCGAGCACACGGCAGCCAGAAGAACGAGCGCTCGCGCCCCTGGGCGTGCTCTGGCAGCGCGGAATGTGGGTAAACAGACTCGAGAGCGTGTTTAGTTTGGTTTCAGATGTTATGTGGTATACGTGGCCTGAGGAATCTTTAAAAAGTAGGCCTGGTTTAAGATCTAGAGACATTTCTGGGGAGATGGATTTGGTTAAGAAATACTTTCCTTGAACCTCCTTTTTTTTTTTTTTAATGATAACACTCGGTGTCACCCCAACCCACGTCCTGAAATGTGAGAGCCGTCACGGATGGAGGCCCGGCAGGTGCGATTAGCCAGAGAGAAAGCGGCAGGAGCTGAACCCGAACTGTCAATTACATGTTTTGCATTCAGACTTCTTCTGTTCTTTGACTGGCAAGGGAGGCTGGGAATCGGGCGAAAGCCATTGAGACGTTAACAATGAAAGGAGGGTTCTCACTGCTCCGTGTTATTTCAGGGACACACTGCTTACTAGAAAATTGATCTTGGCCACTCCTTGACATGACTGGCTTGCAGAATTAGTTCCCTTTCCTTTCCTGAAACCCATTCAGCATGGAATCAAACAATAGCCACTCTGGCAAGAATCCTCTTACACACACAATGAAAAAAGAGTTCTGAGCTCTGCAGGTGATAGCCAAAGTCCGTCACACTTTTCACAGCAACCGAGAGGCAGCAGCTCGCTGGGCTACAGCTCACGGGACTTCCTAATAATGGCTCTCGTGTTGAGAACCGTGGCCCAATTAGCCGGAGTGTCGTTATCGTTGCTGGGGTGGGTTTTAGCCTGTCTCACCAACTACCTGCCGCACTGGAAGAACCTGAACCTGGAGCTGAACGAAATGGAGAACTGGACCCTGGGCCTGTGGCAAGCCTGCGTCGTCCAGGAGGAGGTGGGGATGCAGTGCAAGGACTTCGACTCGTTCCTGGCCCTGCCCGTGGAGCTCCGGGTCTCCAGGATCCTCATGTTCCTGTCCCACGGGCTGGGGCTCCTGGGCCTGCTGGTCTCGGGGTTTGGGCTGGACTGCTCGAGGGTCGGGGAGAGACAGCGAGAGCGCAAGCAGCGGCTGCTGATCCTGGGCGGGGTCCTGCTCTGGGCGGCGGGCACCGCGGCCCTGGCGCCGGTCTCCTGGGTCGCCCACGTGACCGTGCGGGAGTTCTGGGACGAGACCGTCCCCGAGGTGGTGCCGCGGTGGGAGTTCGGGGAGGCCCTCTTCCTGGGCTGGTTCGCTGGGCTCTCTCTCCTCCTCGGGGGGTGCCTGGTCACCGGGGCCGCCTGCTGCGCCCGGGCTCCGGGGGCTGCGGGCCGCTACCCGGCGGCGGAAACACAGTATCTCCGTCACCCCCTGGAGATGAAAAACACTCGCCTGACAGTCTAAGCCCGAGGACCCGGGCGCCCACGCCTCAGGGGACGCCTGCTCCACCCCGGACCGGGTAGGATCCCCTGCTACCTGGTCACCCAGGCACTATGCTGGCAACATTCCAACATGCATTTCCCCCCGTGGCGACTGGCTCCTTCAACTGTGATTGCTTTCTAAGACGATAAACCACTTTTATCTTCTACTCTGAGGCCAAAACCAATCAAGACTTAATAGTAATCCTGCTCGTTTCTGTGGAGGCGTTTCCTGGATTTTAAAATAGATCCAGTGATTGCAGAGAACTGGTAAATAAAACATTCTACCAGGACTTGCGCCCCTGAAGGTGTTACTCATAGAGACGGGTCATTCTGGCCATGGGGAATGTTACTGCTAGTCAATCTCTTCTCTCAAGTGTTGAAGATTACCTACTATACAGAAACAGGCTCACGGCATATTTATTTGCTATGTATTACATCTGCTTATACTGAAAAAAAATGGCTGTTCTCTGAAAGCTGGGGAGCGGAGAGACGTGGGCACATCATGGCTTTAACCAGAGACCTCAGGGCTCCTGGCCACTCGCTTATGCCTCCGCCCCAGGCCAGGGGCCGAGGAGGGCAGCCTTGTGTATTGGAAGGGTCACTGAAACCCACCCACAAGCCTGCTTTTGCATCTGGCCCTGTGCTCTGCAGCAGATGGTGAACGCTCACCCACCCCCTGCAGGGGGCGCTGCAGGCCAGCCCGGTCTGGGTGTGTGGGCGATGCTCATATGGAGCCCTGGTTTTACTTGCACAATGAAAATATTCTGCTTTTTTTTTTTTTTTTTTTTTAAATCAGCAATGTATATCGTCCAACCAAGAAGTATTCACAACAAACTGCTGGCTTGGGGGATTCTTCATGAAAGATTTTATATTTGTTCTGTACACAGGCCAAGTCAATTCTTGTGTTTTGAGCCAATCAGGGAAACTACCTGAACAACAAACGACACAAATAACGTCTTAGGGAATATGTATCTTTGTTGAAAAAACAAAAGCAAAAAAACCCACTGAATATTTTCCACCCACAAACACATGAAAAGTGCAGAAACCAGTTAGTCTATGTGATGTATTTGCACACTTTTACAAACAAGACAAATTAAAACAGAAACATATTCAGAATTAACCTGATTAAATATTTAGTTCAGTCCTGAGCTTTTGATATTCAATACAATATAAAGTAATAGCAAAAAAAAAAAAAGATTTTAAATTTATTTGATTTGCATGCGACAGAGATTCAGCTAAACTTTGTTCATTTGGCTAGCAGTTTGCTTTTTGTACCTGTAACACTTAGACTCTGATATACAAAATTGTAGTAACATGTTGATAATTCAAACTTGAGAACTAAATATTACATTCTTTTTACCCTGTGCAGAATAAATTCTACCTTTAAAAAATAGCATTTATAATATTAAAATTCATATTGTCCATATGGTTTTGTGATCAAGTTATTAAAATGTGTCACTGTGAATCATTTGGGTTAGTACAAATATGACAGGATTGTTAAAAGCTTCCTATAAATGCATAACACTATTGCTGATTTTTAAAGTGTGGAAAAGGATTATATTAAAATAAGTTCATCTCTCGTGTTAGAAATGAGCAAATTTTGTAAAATAAAACTGAGAGCTTCTTGGTCACAACTGTTAACTACCAGCCTGAGACAGATTTTATTCTTTTATACTCATCTGATGATTTATAAAGCTGTAAATATTCCAATATAGCTTCTTCTATGTCAAACATTTAAAATGACCAGAACCGAACTATATATTAAACAGAACATAAATAAGACCGTAAATAAATAAATGAAGAAAATAAAATCGTACGGTACAACTACACATAATTCTATAAACATTTCCACGGTCAAACTAAGAAGCTGAAAACAGCTGACCTTCATTTATCTCTACATTAAATAAACTTCTCTTTCACATTTGACCTTGACAAGGATGAATGGTATTCTTTTCTAGTTTTCCTCAATCGGCTGAGAGAATGAACTGGGCAGACCCGAAGGACTGTATGTGGTCAATTCATAAGGCTGGTGTTTGCTCAAAGTAGTGTCACGTCCAGTTACAGCTTCAAAGACATTTGTATAAAGTGGTGGGACACTCAGGAAACGGTAAAGTTCAAGGCTCAGAAACTGCTTCATTTGAATTTTGATCCTGATAAAATTCACTTTCTAAAATATGTGTAATTGCTTTCAAGAAAATAAAAATTCTTGCTCTTGAGGATTCTTGCTTAAAAACAGAACGTGTGTGTGTGTGTGTGTGTGTGTGTGTGTGTGTTTAAAGGGGCCTATTCCTTTAAGATGATTTTTGCATCTCTAAAAAAAAAAAAGCATTTAGTTTGCTATAAAAGATGGCTGGCCAAAAATTGCCTCTTCCAGTATTACAAACTGAGTATTAAATTGCATAGGAGTATTTAAACGCCTTCATGCTGGTGGGCTACACTGGGGTTCCTTTTAGGGAGGGCCGGGGCTGGGCCAGCTGAAATCCTACACTGGGAGACGCTGTAGGGACGCTGAGACAGCTCTACGCGTCCATCTGCAATGGCTTTTGTTTGAGACAAATGGCTTAGCCAATACTTCAAGTTAAGTCTCCCAGGCACACTCTTCTCTTTGCCTCCCAGCTCCTCCCCAAACAGACAGGATCCCCTCAATGAGGGCTGCAGGGAGCTGCTATGAAATGTTACAAATCTGTTTAATAAAGGACTTAATTTTTTTTTTTTTTTTGGCACCTTTATTCAATCAGGATACCCTTTCCTCTGTTCCTGGTTTCACCACACGGATGCCGATGGGTTTCCCTCCCCGTCGTCAGTGTCTGTCCTTAGGACGAGGGCCACCGCGTCCCTCTATCAACACCATCCCCACACCTCGGAGAGCCAGACTCACACCTGAACGCCCCCCACCACCCTGCGGGGCAGGGGAGCATGTTTCCGTGGCTGCAGGGCACCCTCCTCCCTGCCCTCGGGGTCAGAGGCCGCGAGGCCTTCGTGCAGCCAGGAGCCTGCTCCCAGGTCTGCATCGGATGTGCTTGAACTCAGCATTTGTTTTCTTTAGACAAACAAACAAAAAAAGACAAAAAAGACTCTGCCTTAAGGAAACAGGTGCTCCCACACAGGTGACGGCGATGAACACAGCACCTGCCTCCGGTGGCCCTGGAGCTCCGCTCCGAAGCTCGTTCACGTGGAACTCGCTGCTCTCGAGTGCAAGACCCCGCGGGCCGGGCCAGCCTCCCGGGCGTCGCAGGGAAACCAGGAAGAGCAAGAGCCGCCTGTGCGGGTTCGACAGGACGGCCCTGGGCTCTGCCCGAGTCCATGTTTCCAACCACTCCTGCTGTACGACAGCTGGGTACCAGACGCGCCCGCTTTGGTTACCTGATTTTTCTTGCTTTTTTACATGAGAATTATATTCAAAGTACTTTAAAATTAGCATGTCGGAATTCTGATGAGAAATAACAGCTCTTTAGAGTTGACAGTTACACACCCTCCCCCAGACAGACCCACCAGACCACTGCTCAGTCTTTCCTCCCTCAGGGCCGGGGAGACACTCATTTCCGCAGGACGTGTCACACGTCGTCGGCCGGCAGCGACGGGATGCTGATCTTCGCGCGGGTGAAGTAGGCGATCTTCTCCCTGGGGTGGGGGCGAGGAACAAACCCGCTCAGTGCGGTGCTGGGCGCACTGCGACCAGCAGGAACGGTCCGGCCTCCTGCGGCGTCCCCGGGAGCTCCGGTCCCAGGGAGACCTCTGCTAAAGTCAAGGGCCTCTGCCCTTCTCGGTGGGCCAAGGACACCAGCTCTGGCTCCAGCCCATCACCCGCAGACCGCGCCCGTCACCCGCAGACCGCGCCCGTCACCCGCAGACCGCGTCCGTCACCCGCAGACCGCGTCCTCGCCCGCAGACCCCGACAGTGACAGGGCCTTCCTTGCTGGTTCCCAACGTGAGGCAGTTTGTAAACCATCGGGGTCAGCCCAAGTAGGAGTGTTTCTGAACCCGGGAGGAGAGGGCTCAGAGGCGGACACCCGAGGAAACTTTGCAGGAACCTCAGAGAAAATTCCGTGGTGCCGGGAACACTTTAAAACCAGGACGGCGCAGCTGCAGCCCGGTGAGCGCACCGTGCCTCCGACGAGAAGACGGGAACGCTGTCCTGCGCCCGGGGCAGGACCAGCTGCAACCACCCGAGGGGGCAGCCGAGGAAGAGGCGCTGGCGGCTGGCGGCTCTTCAGAGGTCCGGGCGGGGAGCAGGGAGGCTTGGGGACCCGCTAGCTGCCAGACAGGAGCCCCCTGCCCTTCCCCACGGAACCTTCCCCCGGTACGCACCGTCCGTCAGCGCGCTCACTGAGCGGGTCTCGTTCGCGGACCCGCTGGGAGCCAGGAGGACAAGGCACCGCCCACCGGAGAACCACACGGTCTGGCCAGGGAGCAGGAGGGGGGTGGAGGCCAGAACCGAGGTGGAAAGACCCCGGGAAAGAGACAGCAGGAAAGGAAGAGGGAAAACGCGATGGAAACTGGAGCGAGAGTCGTTTTGCGGTGTGCGGTCCTGGTGGTTTGTTCCGTTCCGTCAGAGAGAAGCGTGAGCATCGAGAACGGCAAGCGGGCGCGGTCGGGATGCGGGTGAAGCCAGAAGGGCCGGCCGGACACGGGGCCCCGGGAACGCGGCCTGCGGCGTTGGCTCGCGTGGGGCATCTGGCTGCTCGCTCAGCTGCCAGCCAGCGAGAGACCCTGCGCGTAAGACTCCCGACTCCTCACTTCCCGGGCAAACCCCAGACCAGGGACCCGGGCTGGCTCTTGGCTCCAAGTGAACGGCAGCCGGGGTGCAGTCAGCCGCCTGCGCGCCAGAGCACCCCGCCCAGCTCCCATCTCCCCACCCAGGCCGGCCCACCTCAGCATCTTCATCACCTGCCGGGGTGTCACGGGCTTGGGTGGTAAGGGGCGGGGAGAGTTTATACACCTCTGTTTTGGGTTTAGCAGCAGCCAGGTCGTGCGATGTCCCTGCGGGGCTACCTCCCGGTCCCACAGCACCGAGGGCGGACAGACCCTCTCGCAGTGGAGCGGGACGCCCAGGCAGCCCTTTCCCTGTCACGGTGCGTCCGCAGCGGCGGAGCGGCAGGAACCCGACTCCTCACCATGGAGTCTGCGGCACAGACTCGTCTTTCAGAGTCTGAAGCCCACGCCGCCTCCGCTGCCTCTCCCTCGTCGGGCGCACCCCGCCGGCACCCCGCCGGCTCCTCGGGGCCCGGGAGGAGCAATGGGAAACTCATCCGTCCCCCCCGGGAGGAGAGGGTGGGGTGTCTCGCACCCCGACACTAAGGCCCAGGGCACTCCGAGGGGACTCCTCTGTAGTTCAGGCGCGTGAGGACACCCCGACGTGACCCCCCCCACGTGCCCCGGGCGGCCGGTTACCTGAAGGACTGCACCTGCCGGGGCACCTTGCGGCTCTGCTCCCGCAGCCGACACACGTCCTTGGAGACCTGCCTCAGCAGCTTCTCCGCGTTCAGGTCTTGCTTCTGCTCCTCTTTGGACTGCTCAGCCTGGCACAGGAAATAAAATCACAAACCCCCACAAAACACGAGTCAGAGACGCCCAGAGGCCGCCACGAGGCTTCCAGGATGCGGGCACCTCAGCAGCCGGTGGGTGGAGCCGTCTCACCACCGGGAGACACCACGGGCCAGGCCCTGCGGAGGGCGGCGGCCACGGATCCGGGGCTTGTCCGTGGCAGCGCACTAGAAACGCCCCGTTACCGAGGCAGGGTGACTGCTCACGCGCCCGGAAAACCTCAGAGCCCGCAAAGGGGAAGGGAGAAGCTGCCACAGCAGCGTGTCCACGGAATGCCCACTGCTGACGTTTTGGGAAACACACTTGCACCCCCTTATTCGTGCTTTCAACCCCCTTTCTCTCTGTCTTAGCCGTTCATAAGCTGTTAACGGTAGACTTCACATTCCCAAAAGGTGACATCAGTGTGCAGCTCAGAGAACGTCTACAGTCTGGACACCCCCAGGCCACCCCACCAGATGGGGAAACAGAACACCCCAATTCCCAGGCCCCTGCGCCCCCTCAGGGACCAGCCTGAGGGTCACCAGCCCTGACTTCGAACAGCACGCCCGTTTGAACACCATGGCAGGCTTGTTTACAGAAATGCGAAGGTGTGAAGTCCTGCTCGGGTCTACAGTCGTAAAACTCGAACCCAGCCGTGCAAACCTTTGACCCATGAGGGTCAGAGACTGCATTGCTTCTTCAGGAGAGTAAAGTTGGTCAATGCCAACCAACCGTTTGGAGTCAGTGCTAATGCTGAATTAAAAGACTCAAGAGAGTGACGACGACGATGATGGTCATTAAGGTCAAACACAGGACGAGGTCATTTCAGCCTTGAACTCCACAGCCCGTTGTGCAGAAAGACTGCTGTCCCACAGGCTCCCGCCCGGCCCTTCCCTGCCGAGAGCACTCTGGGGCCTGTGCTGTTAGTGCTGGGACCCACCTGCTGGCCTCTGCACCCTCACCTGGGACGAAGTTCCACCACCCACGTTCCAGGCCAGGGAAATGCCACCTCCTCCAGGAAGCCTCCCGGGCTCCTCTCCTGTAGCAAACCACCAGCCCTTTAAGGGCATGAGGTGTCTGATTGCCCTGTTATCCGCGGTGGCATCGAATAGGAGACCTGCCATTCAGCTCCCCAACGAACAGACATTCCCTGAGATCCTATCGTGTGTGAGGGTTCTTTCTCTCAGGTGGGATATAATACAGATATGTAATGGGTTTTGTTGCTTCAACTTTCTTTAAAAGTCATTGGTACCAGTTTGATCTCTGAAATTCATACGTTAAGTTTCTGAGTTCCATCTAGAATTAGTAGTGCTAGTCAGTTAAATGACTCAAAGTTTCACTAAAGTACCAGACACTATATGATTAAGAAATCGCTTTGGGCCAAAAAGAGGAGTTTATATTATGGACAGAAGCTTCCATTACATTTAAGGAGGCGACGAATCTATTTCAGATTTCCATCCGAAAGGGTTAAAAGAAAATAATGTTTTGGCAGTTGTAGTATTTCAGCTACGTGGAAAATTCTATTTGTATGTTATATATTGACTAGAGGCCCGATGCATGAAATTTGTGCAAGGGGCGGTGGCCCCGCCGCCACGGCTTTGTCTGGAAGGACGACCGGTCTAATTTGCATATTACACTTTTATTATTATAGATTATAGATGTAAACATATGCTCCTATACTAAAATATAAACTCTACCCTTGAGAGAATAAATCAATGTCACCAATATGAAGGCTCTTGAACCTTTTGCTTAGGAGGGAGACTAATGGAAACATTCCTTTAAAATACCCTGTTTTTAAATCGGTGACTTTCTATGCTGTTTTATACAGTTGTTTGTAGGGTGAATGTGTGGAGGGAGAATGTGTGCAGCGTGACCTTCCTTGAAGGTCACAGAACGTGAAAACTCAGGAGCGTTAACATTAGCGGTACATCCACAGTGATGTGGCCACGCAATTTCAAACGCAAGCGACCACGTGTGTTAAAAGCTTTACTGTGTTTATCTGCCAAGTCTCATGTAGAGACGAAGGGAAACGCTGAGCAGAAGTGACGGCCGCTGCCCTCGCTGCCACGCCCCCTGGGTCAGGAGGCCGGTGCCCCAGAGCAGCAGCTGCGGGACGGGGGTGCGGAGCGGCGGGCGGGCACCTGACTGCACCGGGGTGGAGGGACCACCCTCAGCCACATCCTGGGTTAAAAAGGCCACGACAGAAAGTGCTCCGAGTTGTTGCAGAGGGATTTGAAGAGCCGAGCAAGCTGAGGAGGGAGCTGGCACCTCCCCACGGCGGCCTTGGAGGGATGGCTCCGGCCTTGGAGGGATGGCTCCGCACACGTCCCCTGCCCCCTCCCTGCGCCCCGGGACTGTACCTGCTTCTCGGCCTCCCGCAGCAGCCTCTGGAACCGGTCGTCCTCCAGCACGCCGGGCGGGAGGTCCGTCTGGCCCTGGGCCTTCAGCTCCTCCAGCCGCTGCCGCAGGTCCCGCAGCGCCTGCAGCTCGTCGTTGAGGCGGCTCTGGCGGGTGAGCGAGGCCTGCAGGTCCAGCTCCAGGTCCAGGGACGTGCGCACCGGGCACTCCGGGGCCGCTCTCCGGAGGACGGGCTGGCACACCGCCTGCGTGGTTGGAAACAAACCACCAAACACCCTGAGCGCACGGCCCTCATCATCCGCCGCCCCTGCTCCCGGCACCGGGCTGGCGGCTCCTGCCAGTGACGGTCAGCGGGAGTGCGTGTGTCACTCGCAGCGGAAGCTTTCCGGTGCGCGTTCAGTCTGCACGCTTCTTGCACCTGCTGCGTCCAGAGACGGGTCCCGAGTGAGGACCACAGCAGCAGGCACCAGCCCAACGGCAGTGAGCGCGTGCTGAGCGAGAGGCAGACCTTCCCGGCTCCAACCTCAGGCTTTCCCGTTACCATCACAGGGAGCCTGCTCGGCCCGCCCACTCGACTGCACGAAAACAAACACGTGTGCGGAACCTCACGCCTTGCGTTTCAGGACACGTACTCTCCCCGCGCTCACACCTGCTTTAATGCCTGCGAGTGCCGGCATGAAGGCCGGCAGGGCTCAGATCTGACCCCTCCTCTAAGCGACGCGTCAATCCCGGCCCCCTCCTCGGTTTCCCATCGTCTAATATCAGCTCTCACCCCCGCATGTCGGCTGTTCTTCCTGTAGCCAGTCTTATCGGTTTAATAAGAAATAACCTGAGTATGTATGAATGAATGTCTGCTGGGGGTCTGTAGGCAAAACCCTAGGGAGAGGACAGTGTGTGACCTTGAGGAGGAGTTAGAGGACATGGGAGACTGTGAGGTGGGGACCACTGTGCCACAGGACTCCGGGGAGGGGAGGTCAGAGTGTGACCTTGAGGAGGAGTTAGAGGACATGGGAGACTGTGAGGTGGGGACCGCTGTGCCACAGGACTCAGGGGAGGGGAGGTCAGAGTGTGACCTTGAGGAGGAGTTAGAGGACATGGGAGACTGTGAGGTGGGGACCGCTGTGCCACAGGACTCAGGGGAGGGGAGGTCAGAGTGTGACCTTGAGGAGGAGTTAGAGGACATGGGAGACTGTGAGGTGGGGACCGCTGTGCCACAGGACTCCAGGGAGGGCGGTCGCTCAGCCTGGGCCGGACTGGCCTGGGGACAGGACTTCAAAGGAGGCCGGGTGAGACCATACGCAGGGAACAGGAGGGCATTCCTGCCTACAGAGCCGGCAGTGGGAATGGAAAATAGGAGATTCCTAACAGAAGCTGGACCATCTGACAGAAGAGAGAAGGGACTGAAACGTGAATATTCTGGCTCGAAGCTCTGGAACATCAGCATCCCTGTCATCACAGCGGCTTCACGCAAGAGCCCACGGGCCAGTCGGCGGCGACGCGTGGCAGCCAGGACTCCGGGTGGGGTAGGCCTGGGCTGGTGCTGACGGAATACGTACCCTTTTGACCCTCAAACTGCGCCGTTCAGTGGAGTTTCTCACAAACAGAGACTTTTTAGCCAGGGTTGAGCTGTCACTGTCACTTCGATTTAACTGGCAATAAAGGATAAAAAAAGAAAGTCACTGCATGACACAGTGCTGACAAAGGGGCGTCCAGCAGATAAAGGGGGGGCGATAACAGTTCATCTCGGGCAGAAAACCCTCCCCAACACGCTTTGCCCTGCTCCATTTTTTCTTAAATAACATACTCTCCAGGAATAAGTTAAACAAGTGCCGTTTAGTGGCAGTTATCAGAAGTCATGGTTAAGATAACTGCACAGACTCTGACATAAAATGATCCCTTTTGTTTTCAGCTAATACGCAACCTTTATTTATTTTTCCCGCAACATTTACTTAATTTTATTTTTTTAAATTGATTTCAGAGAGGAAGGGAGAGAGATAGAAACATCAATGATGAGAGAGAATCATTGATCGGCTGCCTCCTGCACGCCCCCTACTGGGAATCAAGCCTGCAACCTGGGCATGTGCCCTTGACCAGAATCGAACCTGGGACCCCTCAGTCCGCACGCCGATGCTTGATCCACTGAGCCAAACTGGCTAAGGCCCACACATTTATTTTTAAAAGAAAGCTGATGTACAGGTTGGAGCTGTGACACAGTTTGCACAACGGAGACAACTCTTAGCCCAGACAGCCCATCCTCTCCCTGTCGCCGGCACCAGGGAGCTGCTGAAATGTCACCTCACTAGTGAAGGCCACTCAAAACTACTTAAACCTGCGCCCCTCGCCCTCAGCATCCCAGCCCCTCGTCTTCGCAGCCCCCGTCCCCATCCCAGACACATCGTGTCCACTGCTCATCGCTGGGCACGACCCACCAGGACGCAGCTCTGCAAGGGCAGAGCTTGGGTCTCTGGTTCAGACCAATCCCAGGGAGCTAGAAACATGCTTAGCAGCAGGTGCTAATGAACACATCTGCTGGGTCAAACGAACACACTTTAACAGTACTTTCTAACCCATTTTGTAAACATTAAACCTATATTACCAGGAGTCATAAACTCTACTGGAAATAGAACTGGGTAAATTGGTATGAATCCCACAACCATTCGCCACAGAACTATGAATCTGATTCGGTGCCTAGCGCCATCACTAAAAGATGACTTTGTTCTAAAACCCAATTCACAGTTTTGGGTCCAGCAGGACCAACGTGGCGTATAATGTACACAGAGGTCTACAAAAGATAACCCGCAGATCACCTGAAGCTCCTAAATACAGACGGAAGTCCAAGTATACTTAGTAGCCAGGTCTGCCATTTCACGTATTTGCCAAATAAATGGCCCTAGAGCCAATGAGACATTACATTTAGGAAAGGGGGGGAACCCCAAAACCAAACTAAAACGAACCACGAGAGTGTGATATTTACGAGTATCTTAAAGAAACATTTCTAGCGGTTCATAGCTGTGGTCGGAGTCTGAGATGCCCACCACATGTGCACGTCCCGGGCATGTCCATGTTCCGCCTGGGCAGGGGCCGGTCCTTACCCGGCAGATGTACTGGCTGCGCTCCCCGGGCGAGAAGGTCTGCGAGCGCACGATCACGCTGCTCCTCACCAGGGGGCGCTGCCTGGCGCTCAGCACACTGCGCTCTTTGGGCCGAACCGCCAGGCCGGCGTCCTCGGCCTCCTCTGTGTTGGTCTCCTTATCAACCTGCAACAGAAGGCCTTCGTCAGGAGCTGACACATGTGGACACATTCACGCCCCGTTCTTCCAAGGACACGAGAAAGACCTGACCTTACACTAGAGACCCATCTAGCACTCGGGCCTCTTCCGAGGGAAGGGCCTCGCGACTCCTGATGGGACCCCCACCGACGACCCACAGAGCCGGTGGGTAGGGTGATACCTGTCCTAACAGGTTAGGCCTAAAGAGTGAAGGCTTCCATTCACAGAAGGTAAACGTGGCGCTATAAACAATTTTATCTGGGCACGCCTCATCATTCAATAGCACCCAACTGATTAGTGCTTTCTCCAGAATCTTACCTAATAATAGACAAGCATGTAAATTGATCGTACCTCCACTACACCACCAGCCAATCAGGAGTGATATGCAAATTAACCCAACAAAGGTGGCAGTTAATTTGCATACACAGGTGCCGAGTGATGGGGGCGGGATGCTTGTGTTGTCGCCATGGTGACGACGCAGGAATTCTGCCCCACCCCCGGCCTCTCAGGGCCTCTGGGCAGCGTGGGAAGGCGGGGACAGAGCGGAAAGAGGCGGCTCCGGGGCCTGAGCAGAAAGGGGCTGGGCCGGAGTGGAAAGGCGGTGCTGGCAGCCAGGGAAAGAAAAGCCCATTCTAGCACGAATCTTCGTGCATCGGGCTTCTAGTAAGTGATAAAGGTAATTAAACATGAAAATGAAATCTACTGTAAAGTTATAGGTTTACGTAGACTCTGCAATTACACGTATCCACCCACACGGAGTCTTCAGTCAGGGACATGCGGTGCTGCTTCCTCAGGATAAAGGGATTGTCTAAGCTTGTTACAGCATCCCACGTTCGCCCACATCCTCAAAGCCTGAAAATAATGGCCCCTCAACGTGTCTGCCACTTAACAAGCGCCTGTGCCCAGACTGGGTCCTCTGCCACCTCCCATCAGAGCACCCTCCAAAGGCGTGAACTGTAAACGCTGACTGCATGTCTGAATGGAAGTAAACGTACAACATTTATGAAACTTAATACCATTAGGTCATCATCCCGGTGTTACCCAGGAAACTCTGAAAATGCTTTTAATGAACACTCACAGAGCAGTGACCAGATCTAAGTACCACTATTTACCTTCTCATAGAAAAGCTAAGTGGGGAATGGCTATTTGGGGCCCATTTAAAATTTTAAAGCATTTGCGATGCTTCTGATAGCCAACTCCACCAATGCCTCTGGCGATCAGCTTCCGCAAAGCCCTGGTGTGGAGTTACACCAGAAGAGACAAACACGGCCCACGGGGTGCCGGTCAGAGCCCTGCCTGGGGAGAGTGCAGCGGAAGTACTCACGAGGGTGGGCATTCCCGGAGGGGGCTGGCTGCCAGGGCCGTTGGCACAGCTGTTCTCTCCCCTCCTCGTGGCTTCCGCTGTCTCGGGCACACTCGGGCATGAGCTCAGGTCTCCCATACACCTGCTGCCCCCTGGCAACGCCACGTCGGCCTCTTCCTCGGCCACCACTTCGTCAGAGGCCTCTCTCAGCATCGCCAACCTTCGGAGGAACGAAACAAGACACACTTTAATCCCAGCCGACGTGTCCCAGCACAATGCAACCTGGGACATCCACCCGGCACCAGGGCAGGGTACCTGGGCGCCTCCACCTGGCACCAGGGCAGGGTACCTGGGCGCGTCCACCCGGCACCAGGGCAAGGGACCTGGGCGCCTCCACCCGGCACCAGGGCAGGGTACCTGGGCACGTCCACCCGGCACCAGGGCAGGGTACCTGGGCGCCTCCACCTGGCACCAGGGCAAGGGACCTGGGCACGTCCACCCGGCACCAGGGCAGGGTACCTGGGCACGTCCACCCGGCACCAGGGCAAGGGACCTGGGACATCCACCCGGCACCAGGGCAAGGGACCTGGGACATCCACCCGGCACCAGGGCGGGGTACCTGGGCGCCTCCACCCGGCACCAGGGCAAGGAACCTGGGACATCCACCTGGTGCCAGGGCAAGGGACAGCAGACACAGATCGCGATGCAAGCCCTTTCTACTAAAATGATCATGAAATATAAAGTTATCTCTAGCGATCGACAGCGAAGTCACCATAGTTAGGTACTAAAATGTCAAACTCATGAGTGAAATTTGACCCAATTCCTAAAGATTAAAATAGAAATATACAGAAAATCAAATATTAAGGTTAGCCCCGCCATTTAAAAATATTGTCACTCCCTAGAATAAAACTCGGTGTTAGCTGTCCGTGTCTTGTAAGAAATTTTTAAAAATATATTTTTATTGATTTCAGAGAGGAAGGGAGAGGGAAAGATAGAAATATCATTGATGAGAGAGAACCATTGACTGGCTGCCTCCTGCATGCCCCACACTGGGGATCAAACCCGCAACCCAGGCATGTGTCCTGACCGGAAATCGATCCATGACCTCCAGGTTCTTAGGTCGACACTCAACCACTGAGCCGTGCCGGCTGGGCCGTGTCTTGTAAAATTAATCGTACAATGGAACAGAGTGACTCTCTGCTAAGGGTGGATAAAGACATGAGGAGTAAAAATACCCATGATCCCCTGTGCTCACGGTCCGCAGGGGTGGAACCCATGGGAAGGGAGTTTTACTACTGAAATAACAGAAGACCCTTCAAGCCGTGTGACCTTGTCGTCAACAAAAGCCATGGCACGGGTTTGGGAGCTGTGGTAAGTGGGGGCTTTACAACACATATGTGTTCTGTACAAACGCCACTGACAGGAGAGCAGGAGCCCAGTGTGTTTAGAATGTCTCATGCTGGGTTGTGTTTCATGTTCTTAGAATGCGAACATTTTCTCTACTGGTAACGAAAAGCCGAGCTTTAATTGTGATTGGTGACCAATTGGCACAGACTAGACATTAAACGCCTAGTCATGAAGTGAAGAAGGGGAGCTAGCAATGAATACTGTGGGCTGCAGATTCCTTTATGGTACATTCCAAGTGTATTTTTGAAATGCGTGCGAAACAAACTGCACTTTACATGCACAGGCAGGCTCATCATCTAAAGGAACCTTAATGAAACACGTCCTCACTCACATGTTCTCTGTGTGTGCGCTTTTGCAGTCTCTGATTTTATTCACTGTAAGGGCTTGTGATGAGAACCAAGTGCACCTGTACCTTCTGCCGTCACTGCAGTACGCTGCGCCTGCCACGTGCCCATGATCTTATTTGAATCTTGTTATTCTAACTTGTAAAGAGTTTTCTACACACACACAGGCACACAAATGCATGCTATATATGTGTACGCACATGTGTTAACAGTAGCTCAAACACTCTAAGTAATTATATATAAAAATTAATTCAAGTAATTTTACATGTGTACTTACAAAGCAGATGTAGTCACTAAAATTTGTTTTTAGAGAAAAAAGTACAAACCAAGAAAGATACCATTCTTCATACAGACCTGAATCCAGACAAAAGCTGTAATACCCAATACCCGTCCCCCCAAACTTTTTTTAAAGGATGGGGTGTGAGTAATGAGATGAGATAGCAAAGGAAGGTGAAGGTGGTAACAAATAGCGAAATGGATGCTCAGAAGCCGTCCCCTAACATCTGACTGGACTCGCCAAAGCCTGAATGGGTACTTGCAGTTTAAAGAAAAAGAGCCAGTTTTTAAACTTATCTTTAACTCCACAGCAAACCACTACACCTCTCAGAATCGATCGTTTAGACCTAGAGTTTAAAAAGCTCAGGAAATAGTGTTAAAATTACCAAAGAACTTGAGTCTCGCTGATGTGTTAACTTTGCTGACAATCTCCCATGACCCCCTTCCACCTCTAGGGACCGAGGACGCCGCTCCTCGGGGGGCAGCTCCCTGAAGCTACCCGCTGCCCCTGATTCCAGAATGAGGTCTGGTCCCATAAAGGTTTCCCTGAAAGTTTCTTTAACAAAAAAAAATTTTTTTTTAAATTGATTTCAGAGAAGGGAGAGGGAACGAGAGATAGAAACATCAATGATGAAAGAGAATCATCCATTGACTGCCTCCTGCACGTCCCCCTCCTGGGGATCGAGCCTGCAACCTGGGCATGTGCCCTGGTCAGGAGTGGAACCGTGACCTCCTGGTTCATAGGTCGACGCTCAACCCCTGAGCCACAGGCCGGGCTGAAAGCTTCTTATGAGAAACGGAGCATCCTCCCCGAGTTCCCACCGGCACAAGGAGGGCAGGCCTTACCAATCTCCCTCTGGACCCCGGTGCTCTGCTCCTGGCCCTGCTTCTTCGTCTTCTTCTTGTGCTAATTCCTGTTCCACGGCCAGCAGCTCAGCCGACGTTCTGGCGAGTAAGGCTGACACTGCATCCTGGGGAGAGTGAAACAGATGGCCATGAACAGACGCCCTTCCGGAAGGAAATAAGGGAGACACTCATCAGGTGGGACTTCCAGCTGTGAAGAGAGCCAGACTAGACCCGATTCTCCTGCTGAAAATATGCAAGATGAACAGAATAAAACCAGCAGAAACGCCAGGTGTTTTAAAGCGATGGAGAGCCACCAAGGCTATGGGGACCAGAGGGCCAAGGCCCTGGCCGAAGGGAAATGCAGGCAGGCGGACCGACCACCACTGCACTCTTTTCCCGGGGAAGTGGGGGGGCACGTGCCAATTCCCGTGGGAGGCACTCAGACCAACAGACGGTGCTGGCAGCACGCGAGGGACCGGAGAAAGCGACTCTAAAGTGAGCCCCGTTCCTGCAGTTCCCACAGGGGCACCTGCCAACGTGCAAGCAAGGAGCTGAGAAACAAAGCAACACCCAGCAGCTGCAGGCATGCCCGTCAGCTCGCCCTCCTGGGGAGAGGAAAACGGGGACTGCGGTCCCCCCCCCCCCTGTTGTGAGCTGCCTCCAGGAGAAGAGCACCCCTCTCTGGAGGAGGCCTGCACCAGAGCCTCCTTTCACACGTGACACCCAGCACCCACTGACCACACACCGCGACCGAAGCCGAGAGAAACAACAGGCCAAGGAGGCAGACTCCCCGGTGATCTCCACACGGCGTGACTCAGAGCAGAAGTTTATCACTTTACAATTAATATGTTTAAGAAAGCAGAGGAAATGATGGAGAATTTTCACTAGAATAAACACACACACAAATCATATGAGCACATCAGAGTAAAACTGCTGGAGAAAAAACACCTAAATCTACTAACATATGAAAAGGATTACACACCGTGACCAAGTGGGGATGCAAGATGGGCTTAATACCTGGAAATCAATAAGCCATATGAATAGCATGCAGGACAGAAACCCCATGATCACCTCAATAAGTGCTGAAAGCTCCTGTCCCACCCAACAACCTGTAAGGATAAAGACACTCAGGGCTTCCTCAGTCCGAGGAAGGGCATCTACAAAAACCCACCGCAAAATCACACTCAGCGGCAAGAGACGGAAACTCCCCGCGAAGGTCAGGCACAGGACAAGGAGGCCGCTCTCCCCACTTCTCCCATACTGCGCCGGGAGCTCCAGCCAGGGAAACGAGGCAAGAATCGGAAACACAAAGTGACTGGGAAGGAAGAAGTAGACGAACCCTGTTTTCAGAAGATATAATCTTATGCATAGAAAATCCTAGGGAATCCACTAAAAAACACCATTAGCTCTAATAAATGAGTTCAGCAAGATTGCAGGATACAAGATAAGTAGACAAAAATTAATTATGAAACGAGTAATCTGAATATGTAATTAAGAAAACAGTTCTATTTACAAGAGCATCAAAAAGAACAAAATTAACAAAAGAAGTATAAACTGGGTCTCTGACCAATACGAAACCGTGTTGGAAGAAATTAAGGAAGACCTAAGTAGATGGGAAGACATCCTGTACTCATGCATCAGAAGAGAAACGCTGTTAAGGCAACAATGCCCCCAACTGACCTACTGACTCAGTGCAGTCTCTATCAAAACCCTATCTTTTTTGTGTGTGGAAATTGATAAACTGGTGCTAAAATTCATATGGAAATGCAAGGGACCCTGAACAGCCCAAACCATCTTGAAAAAGGAAAACAAAGTGTGACGACTCATACTTTCTGATTTCAAAATAATTACTGAACTACAGTAATCTGAGCAGTGTGGTGCTGGCCTAAGTACAGACATGTAGGTTAGTGGAACAGAATTGAGAGTCCAGAAATATAAATGCTCACACTTACGTGCAATTGATTTGGGCAAGATAATTCAATGGGAGAAAGAGTAGTTGTTGTTTTTTGTTTTTTTCAATAAATAGTGTTAGGACAATTGCATGCCCACATACAAAAAGAATGAACCTGAACCCACTTGTTACATCACACATAAAAGAACAAATGAATCAGAGGCCTAAAAGTAAAACTAAACTTTAAAACTCTCAGAAGAAAACACAGGAGTAAATCTTCGTGAGGTTAAGTTTGGCAAAGCCTTTTTATTTTTTATTTATTTTTATTTATTTTTTTTTTTTTACAGAGAGGAAGGAAGAGGGATAGAGAGCTAGAAACATCGATGAGAGAGAAACATCGACCAGCTGCCTCCTGCACATCCCCTACTGGGGATGTGCCCGCAGCCAAGGTACATGCCCTCGACTGGAATCGAACCTGGGACCCTTGAGTCTGCAGGCCGACGCTCTATCCACTGAGCCAAACCGGTCAGGGCTGGCAAAGCCTTTTTAGATATCACATCAACAACATACGCAATAAAAGAAAAATACATATACAATTTGATTTTTATCAGAATTGAAAACTTGACTGCAAATAAAACCATCAAGAAAATGAAACGATAACCCACAGCATGAGAGAAAATATTTGCAAATCATTTACTGGATAAGAGACTTCTATCAAGAATATATGAGGAATGCTCATAACTCAATAATAAAAAGATAAAATAACCACATTTAAAAAGCAAACAAGGGATCTGAATAGACAGTTCTCAAAAAAAAAAAAAAAAAAAAAAAAAGACATACTAATGACCAGCCATGAAAACATGCCCCACATCTTAGTCATTAGAATGTGAATGAACCCAGCCACCCCCTTCCTCCCACTAGCCTGGCTGGAGGGAAGACAGGTGAACCTCACGGGCGAGGGCGTGGGGAAACGAGCCTCAGACCGTGCTGGCGAGAATATACAATGGGGCAGCCACTTTGGAAAACAGTCTGTTAGCCCCTCAACACGTGAAACATAGAATTATGTCCAACGTTTGACCCAACCATTCCACTCCTAGGTATGTCCCCCCCATAAACGAAGACACACGTCCATGTAAGTTGATACAAATGTTCATAGCAGCATTATTAGTAAGAGTAAAAAAATAACAACAGCCCAAATGGCCATGAGCTGATGAACAGATAAATAAAAGGTGGGAGATCCCTACAACCGAGTATTACTTGGAAATAGTATTACGTGGACAAAATAATACGTTACTTTATGGATGTATCTTGAAAACGGTATGCTGAGGGAAAGAAGACAGTCACAAAGGAACAAACACTGTGTCCACAATCAACTAACGTAGAGAGACGGGAGGAAGATGAATGCTTGTCTTGGGTGCAAGGGTCGGAACTGGGAGTGACTGTGGGCTAAAGGCGACGCGGCTCCTTTTGGGAGGATGCGATGTTCTAATGTTAGACGTGGTGAGGGTGGCACAAGGCTGTGAATCAACTAGACACGACTGGACCGTGTGGTCCCGATGGGGAACCGCACACTGTGAGTGGGTGGGCTGTGTGGCACGTGACTCATCCGGCATAAGGCTTACTGAAAAGCTTGCTCCCGGGGACATGATGGGAGCGTTCTGGAAGCCTGAGCGTCGACCACGAAGCCGGCTCTCCCACACGTCTGTCTCCCTCCGCCACCCACCAGCAGCCACGGGTTCTGCGCTGATGACCAACCGAGCTCTGTGCTTTAACCATCTGCCTCAGGCTGAGCGAGGTCTTCCCTCAGACAGTCTGACTTAACGTGACTCAGCAGCAGCCGCAGCCACAGATGCCACGTTCTGCGAAGTGGTGAAGTGTGACTATTGGTGACAACGCACTTTGTAATAGAAAGCATTTGTGGAGCTCGGTGTTACAAACGGAAGCTAAGGTTATATTTTAACCTTGGCAAAAAATGTAAGTTTCAAATGTATAACTTGACAGTGAACACCATGTGTAAAAATATAAACTGAAATCAAAAGGTTGCTCATGTCACCCAAAGCTACGTGCCTCCACGTCAGGTGATAGTTATGGGAGGAAGTGTGAGCAGAAACAAGCGATCCTTTTATCAGCTTGAAACAGCGGGAGATGATCTTTCCTTCCTTCAGGAAGCGGGAGGAAGGAAGGACAGCGAGGGAAAAAAGCACGCAGGCATCACAGCCCTCTGTCCCGTGCTGGCTTATTAAACCGCAATGGCTTTCTTCTCTCATTCTGACTCACCAAGTCTATGGGCTCCACCAATGGCTGGCTCGGCTGGAATACCGAATCCTCGTGTTCTTCTTCGTTCACTTTGGGAGGCATTTGCTTAGCAGGAAGCAGATTATACCACAGAGTGAAAATCTCACTGGAAAACGGCAAATCGGCCAGACTGATCTGAGTTCCAGCCTATGGGAGGCGAGAGGAAAAAGAGGAGATAAAGTGTTTAAATCCATATTTGCTCCTGATATAATTCAGATTATGGGGCAAGCTTGTTTTAGGAGTAAAAAAAAAAAAAAAGCAATATTCATGATATAAAGCATTAAATTTTTTTAAAAACCTGAAGATGTCTTATGTTTTCAGGTGTGACTGAATAAGAAATGATGCCAATCTAAAAGCCAACTCTGGCCCAGTCGGTGTGGCTCGGTGGTTGAGCGTCAACCTATCAACCAGGTCACTGGTTTGATTCTCTGTCAGGGCACATACCTGGGTTGTGAACTTGATCCCCAGTGTGGGGCATGCTGGAGGCAGCCGATCAATGATTCTATCTCATCACTGATGTTTCTATCTCTCTCTCCCTCTCCCTTCCTCTCTGATATCAATTAAAAAATATTTTTATTGCCGAAACCGGTTTGGCTCAGTGGATAGAGCGTCGGTCTGCGGACTGGAGGGTCCCAGGTTCGATTCTGGTCAAAGGCATGTACATTGGTTGCGGGCACATCCCCCGGTGGGGGGTGTGCAAGAGGCAGCTGGTCGATGTCTCTCTCTCATCGATGTTTCTAGCTCTCTATCCCTCTCCCTTCCTCTCTGTAAAAAATCAATAAAATATACTTAAAAAATATATATATATTTTTATAAAATATTAAAAAAATAAAAGCCAATTCTGGGATTGTTTTGTGAGATACTGTTTTGCCACAACCTAATGACTAAGCATGCAACATTTTGTAAGTGTGAAATTATTATTTTTAAAAAAGTTTAAAAATACAAATACAAATGACTACTTATAAACCATAACACCTTATGAGTGATCTGATTATTATTTACAAAAGTCCATTATCTACTGAAAAATGTAAAAACTAACAAATAAAAAACTCCATTGTGGTTCTTAAATGAGAAATTAGAAAAATTTTTAACTAAATTAGTAGAATGTAAAAAAAAAATAGGTTAAAAGCTTTTATATTTCACCAAATCACACTTATTAGTCAGGATCTAAATTAAACTGTATCATTTTATAAGAAGGTCACTTAACATATTTATTAACCTTACAGAGCTGCTAACACATATATTTATACTAAGCCTTTCTGACAGCCTAATTAGTCTATCTTGGCTTCTTGCTTTTTAAAATATTTTGTTAATCCTCACCCGAGGATATTTTTTCATTGATTTTTTAGAGAGTAGGAGGGAGGGGGACAGACAGAGAGAGAGAAACATGGATGTGAGAGGCACATGGATTGGTTGCCTCCTGAACATGCCCCGACCAGGGCCGGGATGGAGCCTGCAACCGAGGTACGTGCCCTTGACCGGAATTGAACCCTGGATCCTTCAGTCTGTGGACCAGCGCTCTATTCACTGAGCCAAATCAGCCAGGGCATCTTTGCTTCTTTCTAACTGTCTTCATTGTCAGACAATACCAGGTATTTTTGTAGACAGACACAATATTAACCAGAGATCTTTCACTCTCTTCCACTTTGTGCGTCTGTGTCTCCCCTGTCCTGCGGAGAAGGGCTCGGTGAGAGACCCTCCGTTCACCTAGCGCATTTGAGCACCACGTCTTACTGGTGTGGAATGGCTTTCTGGTACGATGCACACAGTGCGTTAAAGCCGCTGTCAGCTGTACGCAGTCTTCTGCTTTAGCGTTTAAATATCATATTGACCTAACTAACAGCGCACTTATCTTCCTTCGATGCTCCGCTACCAGGCCGGGAGAGTGAGCCGAACACAGGGACTCTATACTCAGTGTCCTGCTCAATTTAAGTTTGTGACAGTGACTTATGTGTGGGGTTATGTGGTGGCTATACGTTACCTTTCTCTGCAGTTCTTTATTGAAAACTCGTGGCCCGATGCACGAATGAAGATTCGTGCAAGAATGGGCCTTCATTCCCCTGGCTGCCGGCACCGCCTTCGCTCTGGCCAGAGCAGCCTTTCCACATCGGCCCGGAGCCGCCTTTCTGCCTTCCCACCTGCCCAGAGGCCCGGAGCGGCTGGGGTGGTGCAGAATGCCTGCATCCCGCCCCATCCCTGGCTGCTTGGCGCCTGTGTATGCAAATCAACCTGCCATTTTTGTTAGGTTAATTTGCATACTCACCCCTGATTGGCTGGTGGGTGTTGTGAAGTATGGTCAATTAGCATATTACTCTTTTATTAGGTAAATAGGGGCAACCATACCTTTTTTATAAAAGTGATGAGGTCTTCATGAGATACTATGTACAGAGCACCCAGCACAAGACTCGTACTGAGCAAACATGCTCCAAGGTGACAGTCAGACAGAGGTCAAAGGGTGGAAAGGGAAAGCAGCCTTTACAGAGTCGCCATGCAGAGGCAGAGGTCAAAGGTGTGGAATAAGAGAACGGAAACCTGAGATCATCCTTCACGTGGAAACCGCGACGGCCCCGTGTCCGAGGCACTGGGCGGGTTTGGGTGATGTCGGGGCTGGCCCACAGCAACTAGAAACACGGGGATGTCGGGCGAGGGGGGTGCGGGAGCAGGGCCACCCACCAGGCACTCCTCCGTGCGGTGTGCGCGGACGCAGCACAGGTCCACCCGCAGCGTCTTCTGCTGCAGGGCCGCCTGCGAGATGGCCACGCGGAACATGTCGTTGAACAGAAGGGGTTCCGTGGCCGGGTGCACCTTCGTTCGGAACAGACAGCTCACGTCCGTGGAGGAGGGTAGCAGAGCGACCCTGAAATACCTGCAGAGACGGGAGAGCAAACGACTCAGGGCTCTGCAGCCACAGCGGGTTCACGGCGCCTGAAACTATCTGCGGAGAGACACGGGGGCGGGGCCACGTGGAGCCCTGCTGCTTCCTGGTCCTGGTCCTCCTGCTCAGCGGCACGGCCCTGCTCCCAGCCGCCCGCCCGCCCGCACCACCAGTGCCCAGCACGGGCCCGGCCCGCCACACCCCCCAGCCCGCAGCCCTCCACGCCCCCCGGGCCGCAGCCCTCCACGTCCCCAGGCCTCAGCCCTCCACGCCCCCCAGGCCCGAGCCCTCCACACCCCCCGGGCCGCAGCCCTCCACGCCCCCGGGCCCCAGCCAGGGCGCGTGGCAGGAAGGCGAAGGCGGACAGCACCAGGGGACAGACGTGCTGAACGCCCCACCCGCCCATGAACAGCCCACTCCACTGTGAGTGATTTCTGAGCCTGGGGCGTGGGGACCCACTAGCTGACGTGGTCCCGAAGAGCATCGTCCTGAGTCCTTAACGAGAGATGGCGGTCAGCACGTCCCCGGAATTGTCCTGCCAGAGGAGGAGGCCCAGGAGCATTCTGGGACAGTTTAAAACAGATGGACTTCCACAGCCCAGGCTAGCATCTCAGAAGTATCAGAAATGACAGCCGGTTAGACGATGCTTTGCAAAATTCAGAAGCAAGAGAGAAATAACGTATAATGCGACCTTAAAGTAACTTTGCCGGGCATACATTATATAGGACTCACGACTCTAGGAAACGGCACGAGGTACTTCCTTTTAAATCCCAGGAAGAGAACACCCACTGAGCCCCCCCCCCCCCACGGCCAGGCCTGTGGATGCGGTCCTAGGAGCTGCCCTCCACGATCCGCTCTGCAGACGCACATGCGTGTCCTAGGAGCTGCCCTCCACGACACACTCTGCAGACGCACATGCGTGTCCTAGGCGCTGTCCTCCACGATCCACTCTGCAGACGCACATGCGTGTCCTAGGAGCTGCCCTCCACGATCCGCTCTGCAGACGCACATGCGTGTCCTAGGAGCTGCCCTCCATGACACACTCTGCAGACGCACATGCGTGTCCTAGGAGCTGCCCTCCACGATCCGCTCTGCAGACGCACATGCGTGTCCTAGGAGCGGCCCTCCATGATCCACTCTGCAGACACACATGAGTGTCCTAGGCGCTGCCCTCCACGATCCGCTCTGCAGACGCACATGCGTGTCCTAGGAGCGGCCCTCCACGATCCGCTCTGCAGACGCACATGCGTGTCCTAGGAGCGGCCCTCCACGATCCACTCTGCAGACGCACGTGTGTCCTAGGCGCTGCCCTCCACGATCCACTCTGCAGACGCACATGTGTGTCCTAGGCGCTGCCCTCCACGATCCACTCTGCAGACGCACATGCTTATCCTAGGAGCTGCCTTCCATGACACACTCTTCAGACGCACATGTGTGTCCTAGGAGCTGCCCTCCACGATCCACTCTGCAGACGCACATGTGTGTCCTAGGCGCTGCCCTCCACGATCCACTCTGCAGACGCACATGAGTGTCCTAGGCGCTGCCCTCCACGATCCACTCTGCAGACGCACATGCGTGTCCTAGGCGCTGCCCTCCACGATCCACTCTGCAGACGCACATGCGTGTCCTAGGCGCTGCCCTCCACGATCCACTCTGCAGACGCACATGCGTGTCCTAGGAGCTGTCCTCCACGATCCGCTCTGCAGACGCACATGTGTGTCCTAGGAGCTGTCCTCCACGATCCGCTCTGCAGACGCACATGCGTGTCCTAGGAGCGGCCCTCCACGATCCACTCTGCAGACGCACATGTGTGTCCTAGGCGCTGCCCTCCACGATCCACTCTGCAGACGCACATGTGTGTCCTAGGCGCTGCCCTCCACGATCCACTCTGCAGACGCACATGCTTGTCCTAGGAGCTGCCTTCCATGACACACTCTTCAGACGCACATGCGTGTCCTAGGAGCTGCCCTCCACGATACACTCTGCAGACGCACATGCGGCCTAAGGAAGGGCGCGCGGCTGTTACGTCCACGTTGATCATGGACTTCGCACGGGAACCTGCGGGTCCGGGCTGCTGCCGGGGCTGGGTGGGCAGAAACCGTTCCCTGCCCTGGGGACAGGCGAGGAGAGAGCTGGGCCGGGGAAGCGTGTGCTCCTTCTCCAGACCTCACGCTCCTGTACCAGCGGCCTCACTAACCACTACGCATCCTAAGACGTTTCCTTGGAAACTGGTTCTTCTGGGTTAGAGCGAACAGCACAGGGGAGAGGAGGGGTGCTTTCCTCTGTCTGCGGGGCTCCCCTCCAGCCTGCGGTCAGGAGCCCCCACAAACGCTGGCCGCTGCGACCAGGCCCACTCTGCAGGCGATAACCCGCAATCAACAGTGAGTCCAGACGTTGGAGGAAAAGGAGCTGATTTAAGGCCACGCCATCCTGTCGCCGTCTTTGGCGGCCGTTTTCTGGGTCAAGATCAAGGCTAAGCATCGCAGCTCCTGCCACTCGCAGCCAGCGTTTTACAGAGTTTCTGCTTGAAAAGTGAGATAGAAAGTCCTGGCTCCTGTCCTTCTTAATGACTCGGTTGAATAACCCTCAAAACCCCAAATGCTTTTCCGCATCCTCCCTGTCTCCGGTCTGGATCTGCTGCGGGTAGGTCGGGCGGCCCGGCTCGGTGTCGGCCACGCCTCCCCCGGAGGGACCGCGTGGTGACAGCGTAAATGTCACCTGTGGGGTTTGATGGCCGCCATTTGCTTTCACTGATCTTACTTACACTTTTGAAGTATGAGGTATCAGGAAGGCATGAAGATTCCGGAGCTGTGCTACAATCACCATGAAACTGGCCCTCTTCCCGTCGTATCTGTGGAAAGAGAAGCTGATGAAGCGGGGAGAGCGCAGGCCGGTGGTCCCCGCACTGAATGCTAGGCCCGCCCCTGCCCGTGCACAGCCTTTACCTGAGCCCGATCTGCACCTGCGCCGTCTCCATGACGACGCCAGCATCCTCTTCACCGTAGGCAACGTCCCCCACTTCACTGGGCCTGGGAACCGGAGACAGGGGCGCAGGAGAGCGGCTCATTACGGGGAGCTCGGCGGTGCGGTTACCGTCTGCCCCTGGGCCACGCGAGTGAAAACCCCATTCCCAGCACTGCTCCCCCCGGCTGACCCCGGGCGCTCACTCAGCTCTCCCTCACCTTGTCGGGAGGGTCCGTCTCCGACCCTTTAGGGGAACGGCTTTCTGGTGCCCCCCTGGGGTGCCCTGCACCCCTGCCACGTTCCCAGCTCCCAAAACCTCCTCGGGAGCTGATGGCCACGCAGGTGGCCAGCCCCTCAGCATTCCCATCCAAGTCAGGTTAGGAGACGTATCTGAGGAAGGAGAGCCCCTGCTCGTCCCTCCCTGGCTGATGTGTCTGTCCCTCCCTGTGACATGCTGTCCCTGTGACATGCTGTCCCTCCCTGTGACATGCTGTCCCTCCCTGTGACATGCTGATCCTCCCTGTGACATGCTGTCCCTCCCTGTGACATGCTGATCCTGTGACATGCTGTCCCTGTGACATGCTGTCCCTGTGACACGCTGTCCCTCCCTATGACATGCTGTCCCTGTGACATGCTGTCCCTCCCTGTGACATGCTGTCCCTGTGACATGCTGTCCCTCCCTGGCTGACATGCTGTCCCTGTGACATGCTGTCCCTGTGACATGCCTATCCCTCCCTGTGACATGCTGTCCCTCCCTGTGACATGCTGTCCCTCCCTGTGACATGCTGCCCCTCCCTGTGACATGCTGTCCCTCCCTGTGACATGCTGTCCCTGTGACATGCTGTCCCTGTGACATGCTTATCCCTCCCTGGCTCACATGCTGTCCCTGTGACATGCTATCCCTCCCTGTGACATGCTGTCCCTCCCTGTGACATGCTGTCCCTCCCTGTGACATGCTGCCCCTCCCTGTGACATGCTGCCCCTCCCCGGCTGACATGCGTGTCTGTCCCTGGCTGCAGATCATCTTTGACACAGAGTGACATGTCCAGGCACACGTTTCCTCAGTGTTGCCCCTGAGGCTGCGGGAGCGGCTGACGGTGGGGGGACACCTTGGCCTGTGACCCACACACGCACTGGGGAGGGGTGATGGGGGAGCCCCCGCTGCACGGGAGCCTTACTGTTTCACGAAGGCTTCGTAGACGCCACTGTCTCCCGCCACCGACTCGTCAGACACGGCCGCCGACACGCACGCCGTCCTCTCCCCGAGCAAGTGCGCGCCTCTCCTTTTTGGGGCCGCCTTTTCCACATCTGAGGGGGGAGAGGGGCGCGTTAAGGATAAAATACACACAGTGCGGTTCTGAGATCCAAACCGCAGTCCCCACCTGAGGAGCAGGGATGTTACCATTCCAGCCCACGGGTGTGGGGCCCGAGGCTCCGGACGCACACGGCCCCGGGCCAGCTCCGGGCTGTCTGATGGAGAAGTGGCTTCCTCCGCCCGGAGCCAGTCTGGGGAGGGACCTGCACACGCTCACTGTCCTGTGTCTGGTTGGGCACTCGCCACGGTACCACGGGGGGGAGGGGAGGGGGCACCGCCCGCCCCCCAGCACCAGAGAGGTTTCCCTGACCGCACCCAGCGCCCCGGCAGGAAAGGACCCTCGGCTCCCCCTCGCCACACGCACGGCCACACCTCCGCAGACGGCAGAGAGGAAAGCCCTCCTCGTGGAGAGCTGCTCACCGGCTAACGCCGTCCCAACCACGAGACCCTCTGTGCTCCTGGGCCCGGGGCACCCGCTCTGGCTCCTGACTGCGTCTCAGGGAGAGGCTGGGGTAAGGCCTCAGAGGACGCCGATGGCTGGCGGGGGGCTCTTTCCCTCAGGAGGGAGTGCCTTCGCTCCATCCACCCCCACGGGAGGGGGAGGGTGACGTGACTTATCCATCAGCCCCAGGAGTCCCCGGGCAGCCTGAGACCCACTGACAGAGAGAGGCTGACCACGGAAGGACGGGGGACTGTCCCAGCCCCGCGTCTGTCACCAGCAGGGGCTGCTGGGAGCAGGTGAGTATAACAGGCCCCCCGGCTACACCCACAGGAGACCCCAGGGCACGGAGGGTCAGACGGCGTCCCTGGTCCCTGGCTGAGCCGCCCGCCCCACCCGGAGTCACACATCCCTGACACGTCCGAGACACGGAAGGCCCTCCGGCCCCAGCACAGCAGAGGGGCACGCAGCACCTGCTTCTTCCCGCCCCTCGCGGTGCCAGGCGTTAGCGGCAGGACCAGGGCCGGCAGAGTGGCCACTCTCGCCACACGTCGTCATAACTCCCACGAGGCGAGGGCGGCCCAGCGCCGCTGGAGACCGCACCCCCCACTTCAATTCCCAGACGAGGAACAACCACTGGAGAGACGGGGTACATGGGGCCAGGACCCGGCAGCCAGCGGGCAGCCACCATGTGAGCGGGCGAGGCTGGCTCCAGGGGAGCCCCCCGCACCCCGAGGCAGAGGGGGCCGCTCGGCTTGGCGTGAGCACCTCCTGCGCTTATGTCCTCGCGGCGATGATCTCAGAAAAGCGTGACGTGGGCTCTGGCACCCGCCAGGCAGCAGCACAGGGGCCACAGATTCTCCTGTGCCCGCCTCTGCCCCCGCCCCAGGCCCCGGGCGGGCGGGGGTCTCAGTCTCCAGGGATTGAAACCACGCCAACAAGATGGATTCTTCTATCTCTTTAACCATCTGAACTGGCCAATCCAGTAACACTTAAGAGTCCTAGGACCATGAATACCAATTAAATACGCTCCTTGAAACGCAAGAAAACGCTCGCGAGGAGGCCGTACTCCTGCGTGTCGCAGACACAGTCCCGCGTGCAGATGCGGACAGGGCTCCGGGGGCCACGCGGGGGCTATTTCCGTTTGGTTTCAGGCCAGCGCCACGACAGACCGCCCTCCTCGGCCACAGCTGTTCTGTGTGCCAACAGGACACCGCCCTGTCCCTCTGCGGCCACATCCGCTCCGCAGGGGGAAACACTCAGGGAAACAGACATCTCGGCTGCTGTCGGGAGCGGAGGGCGGAGGAAGAGCTGCTGCCTCCCCCGGCGGCAGGGAGCCCGCAGGCCAGCAGGTGGCAGCGCGGCGCCGGCCTGCAGCCGCCCTGGCCGGGCGGAGGGCAGCGCGTCTGCGGAGCGTCTGGCCGGAAACAAACCCGTGTTTGTACAGAACCCCTGGCCGCGTGAACACCGCGCCCTGCACTGATGAGCCGACTGCTAACGGCCTGGAGCCTGTTTCGGGCCGGCTTTGCACAGAAAGCCCTCTCTGGGCCGTGTTCTTCCAGAACCGGAGGCTGCCCCAGTGTCCCGTGTCCACAGAGCACGTTCAGGTCACGGCCACACACGGGGTGTCGGCCAGCAGAACAGAAGCCGGCGAGGAGATCACCACCAGGGACGGCGATGCTTATTTGATGGAGAAAAGCGTCTAGGGGTCTCACCTAACACTCCGCAGACGAAGAGAAATAAAAAGAGCAGCGGGAAGAGGGGGGACCCGCACCGCTGGTTTAAGTGGGAAAAGGAGCCCTCCCATCGCTCCCCTTAGCACGGCTCCGCGGGGGGACCAGGCCGGCGAAGCCCACGGGTACCTGCAGCGCCTTCGTAGAACGGCTCCCTGGCGCCTTCGCGCGGGTCCTTGTCCTCCGACAGGGCCGGGGGCGCGCCTCCCGCGTCGGCGTCCAGCAGGACCTGACAGTCGCCCAGGCCCATGTCTGCGAAGTGGCTGCTCACGTCACAGTCGTCGAAGTCGGCGGTGAACCGGTGGAGGGGGGCGTCGTGGGAAGACATGGGGAACGTGCCTTCTAGCACCAGCGGGGAGCCGGGAGGGGACAGGGAGGACAGGGAGGACCTGGAGGACAGGGACGTCACGGACTTGGGGGCCTCGGTCGGCGGGGGCGCGGGGCCCGTGGCGGCCGCCCCGCTGGGACCGCTCTGGCCGGGCGACTTGACCACCTCGTTCTCATGGATGGTGGTGATGGGCCCGGAAGGGACGTAACCGCCCTTCTCCTGCAGGAGGAAGTCCAGTTTGTACTGATAGTCCGCGTCCAGCTGGTCGCCCGGGCTGGTGTAGTAGAGCTCGCTGGAGCTGAGGGAGTTGAGCGAGCCCCTGCTGGAGGTGTTCAGGGAGCCCCGGCTGGAGGCCAGGGAGCCCAGGCTGCTCCCCGACGACATGGACAGGGTGCTGGCGGAGAGGCTGCGAGAAGAGGAGCGCAGGCGGTCAAAACCGGACTCACCAGGAAACCCGGGCCCCGCCCCGCCGGCTCTCCAGGCGCCGTGAGGACAGCGAGAGAGGCTGAGCACGGAAGGATGGGGGGCTGTTCCCATGACGGGTTTCTCCGTGAACACGTCAGCCTGGCTCTCTGCTACTCTTGAAGCAATAGCCCTACTGTGATTCACAACCACCCCTCTTCCGCAGCAGACACAACCGCGGGGGAATCAAACCGCTGCTGGCAAACCCACCTGCACAGGTATCCAGAAGCGAGGCTGTGCTTTAACACACAGACGGGGCGCACAGCGCAGAGTGCGAGTGCAGCCACTCTGCTGAACAAGTGACGCTTTCTGAGGGAGAAACGAGGCGCGGTGCGGAAGACAGAGCTTACAGAGGTGGGCTCACCCTCCTCCCCTCCTCTGTGTGCTGAGATAGTGACTGTGCTCTCTGACGTAGCTGCGCCCCCCCCTTAAAAGAAGGGCTGAGGTGGAGAAAATAGGTCATTTCCCCAAGTGTGTCCTCAAGCTAATGCACCTGCTGCCCACTCCATGTCTCAATGTGTTTCAAACGCAACCCTGAGGCTCAGGGAAGAGAAACCTGCGCGACCTTCAGTTCGGCCGTGCGCGTCTCCGTTGTACTAGCCCAGTGGTCGGCAAACTCATTATAATGTCAACAGAGCCAAACATCAACAGGACAACGATTGAAATTCCTTTTGAGAGCCACATTTTTCAAACTTAAACTTCTTCTAACGCCACTTCTTCAACATAGACTCGCCCAGGCCGTGGTGTTCTGTGGAAGAGCCACACTCAAGGGGCCAAAGAGCCGCGTGTGGCTCGCGAGCCGCGGTTTGCCGACCACGGTACTAGCTTAACTTACGTTCTTTTCTTCTAAACGGCCGAGCGTGAGGGGAACAGTAATCAGAGGTGGACGGAAACACTCCGGAGCGGAGTCGGGAAAAGACGGCCCCTCGAGAGCCGCGGAGACTTGCCTTTTCAGCTCTGAGTGCAGGTACGTGGTTAGTTTGGTCGTTTCCTCGAGTTTCTGGAGCAGCTCCTTCCTTCGCTCTTCCAGTTTCAATCTAGAAAAAACCACAGAAAGGAACTTGTATTTTCAAACGACGATGATAAAACACGGAGACTGAAGGGAAGGGTTATCATCACACAGACATTACGTGCCACGGCGGGGGGTGGGGGGGCAAGTGAACTTGACGGAGAGGGAGCAGCCCCAGCAGGAAGCCAAGTGGGCACGAGCGCCCACGGCCGCGCCTCGTCAGCACACCTGAGGATGCTGTGAACGTGGTTCTCTACAGATTTCTTTCTTTCTTTTTATTTTTTTAAAAGATAACCCATAGAATGGGAGAAAGTATTTTATTTATTTATTTATTTATTTATTTATTTACTTTATTGTTTTTTTTACAGAGCGGTTTTGTATCTAGGATAGAGAGTTAGAAACATCAATGAGAGAGAAACATCGATCAGCCGCCTCCTGCACACCCCATACCGGGGATGTGCCCGCAACCAAGGTACATGCCCTTGACCGGAATCGAACCTGGGACCCTTGAGTCCGCAGGACGACGCTCTATCCACTGAGCCAAATGGGCCAGGGCCCTATACAGTTTTCTTCAACGGGTGATAAACCTCATGCTCGTATGAATTACAGGAAGAGAGCGAGACGGAAAACAAGACACTAACCAAGATCACAGGCTCCCGCAGGCCGTGCTGGGCTCACGTGACTGAAGCAATGTGACAGCAGTAACAGAGTCACAGATCACCTCGGTACTGAACACGGCAGAGGCTGTGCCAACAGGGTATTTAGCGACGACAACGCCAATCTTAATTTGATGAGAACGTTAGCGATTACGGAACCAATCAGTCCAAATGTTTACGCAACAGAGACGTAAGTACGACGTTCCCTCCGTCTGCAGCACCACCCATCGCCCGCACCAGGTCGTCACGGAGCTCCATGCACTCGGCTTCAACGGCACTGGCGTCGGAGGCTGGTGGGGATCAGTGCCACGGAACGGTGTCCGCGAACAAGCCGTCTGAACACACGCAGCTCCCCGGGGTGTATGCAGCTGGAGCCCGTGCGAGGGCCGCCCGTCACCTCGGGGTCCTCAGGCGTCATGGAAACGAGCCCTTCGGAGCGGTGCCTGGGACCCAGGCTGTGCACCCTGAGGAGAGGCCCGCGCCCAGGCCTCAGCCTTCTCATCTGTGCAATGGGAGCACAGTGCCCCTGAGCCCGCCTGCGAGGCTGTGGAGGCAGCCAAGTGGGGAGAGTGTGTGTGAGGCGCTCGCCGACGTCAAAGCAGACCCGCCCGCTCAGAGCCTCAGCCCTGCAAGGTGGCGACATAAACAGGAACGCCTCTCCTTGGAAGAAAAAGAAAATTTCCCTAATTCTCAGCTCCTTTGAAATGTTATGTATGTTTTAGGCAGTAAGAACACATGCCCATGTTTTATTTATAGGTATTTTTCCTTTGATGTGCCACCAACACAATTCCATTATATGTTAAAATAAAAAAAGTAATTCCTGTCATTTTGTTTAGGACTTCAAAGGGTGGTAAATTCTTAATTCACAGCTTTCGAAGGTGGATTTTGAAAAGGAGCACAGTCCGTACTTTTTAAAGCTCTTAAACATAAATCAGAACTCAACAAGGAAAAATATTAATACAAAGCAGATGAAAGGAAGAGAGGTCTGGAGAAGGCCCACGTCTCCTCAGAGCCGAGTCTCCGAGGCAGCAGAAGCGCTTCCCAATTTCGCCTTAAACCTCAATAGCGCACAGGAACGAAGGCTCCTCTGGTGTGGTGAGGAGGCATCGGCATGATGTTAGTGTGCTTCACGCTAAAATGTAAAACCCGTCTGGCTGGCGTGGCTCAGAGGTTGAGCACTGACCAACGAACCAGGAGGTCACAGGTTCAATTCCCGATCAGGGCACATGCCGGGTTGCGGGCTCAATCCCCAGGGTGGGGCATGCAAGAGGCAGCTGATCAATGATTCTCTCTCATCATCGATGTTTCTCTCTCCCTCCTTTCCTCTCTGAAATCAATAAAAATATATTATAAATAAATAAACAAAAATATATTATAAATAAACAAACCAACAATAAAATGTAGAACCCCGGCCCAGTCACACGCAACGGCCCCCTCCCGCCCTCTCTGGCCGTGGCTCAGGTACCGCCCGGGGCCCTGGCGCGGGCACTGAGCTCTGAGGCCCTCTCTGCGTTCTGTTCGCACAGGCCCATCGGATCCTCTCGCGGAAGGCCGTGTCACTCTCACGCCGGCACCCCCTTTCGGCGGGGTCTAACCTACATCTTCCTTGGGAGGAGCCGCGTGAAGACCTGGGAGCCACGGGCCCTGCAGGGGCCCTGGCGCTGCCCTCAGCTGGGCGCTCTGCGTCCGTCTCTGATGGACTCAGTGAGCCTGTCCCAGTGGGGGCGCAAGTCACCCTCAGATTCCAGGTTCCTGCACAGGAAGCGACCTCCCCTACGCCCTCCGGGCCAGGAGCCAGACCTGCTCCGACATCACCCCTTCAGAGGGCGCGTGCCCGTCTCCTCGCCCTTCTCCGCTCTTTGTCCTCTAGTCCTCCTGGCGGGACAGAGCTCCTCAGCTGGTCCCCAAGATTCCTCCCGCTGGTGCTGCTGCCCCAGGCCATCCGTGCCCTCGGCACGACGAGGGCAGGTCCCCGCTCCCTGCTACCGGCCCCTCCTGATTCAGACCATCCAGAACTTTCCTTGTAGGCACGTTTTCAGGTCACCTACTGAAACACTAAGTCCCTTTACATTAAAACATAAGGGACACTCATACCCCACCTGCTCCCTTAAAAATTTTCTCAGGATCAGTGGCAAAAACATTACACAGTCACGCGCCACGGGTGCGGATGCGTTCTGAGAGACGCACTGTCATTCACGGCCGTGCAAACACTGCCACGCACAGGCACACAAGCCTGGGTGCGCAGCCTGCGCCACGCCTCGGCCACGCGGGGCAGCCCGTGGCGCCGGGCCACAGCCTGCACAGCAAGCCACTGCGCAGAACCCGGGAGCAAACCCGGCACGAGAGGAAACGCTGCGATGGGGACCCCTAAGCACCAGATGTGAGCGGCTACGATGGCGAAACACGCACGCCGGCGGTTGTTTTGAAGTGCTCTTTTTTGAAGTGCTCTGAAAAATGTTGGTTTTTAACAGCAAACTTTTAAAAGTACTCTCTCTAGAGTACACTCAAACGTAACAAGAAGAGTCTACTACGGGGGTGTACGCCGCCAGGAGCCTACACGAGGGCCGTCTGCGTTCCCAGGGTCCTCAGACGTCATGGGAACGGGCCACTCAGAGCGGTGCCGAGCTGCAGCCGGGGACCCGGAACACGGGGCTCTAGGTCTGGGTGTGCTGTGCTGGCTGTGCATCCTGGGGAGAGCCACTCGGTCCAGGCCTCAGCCTTCTCATCTGTGAAATGGGAGCACAGTCCTACCGAGCCTGCCAGCAAACTTTTTCCAAGTGCTCTTTCCAGAGCGCATGCAAATGTAACGATGAAAAGCACAGTATGGTAAATACACGGAGCCACTCAGCACCATCATCAGCTGTTCTGTGCCGTACATAACTGTGCGTGCTCTGCGCTCACACGACGGGCGGCGCCGTGGGCTGGTTACGCCGGTGTCACCGCAAACACGTGAGTGCCGAGTTGTACCACAACCCTACGATGGCTGTGGCGTCACCAGGTGTAGGGATTTGTCAGCTCCATTACAACTCCGAGACCACCGTTGTATATGGGGTCCATCATTGCCTAAAACCTCCTTACGTGGTGCATGACTATAATGAAGAAATAATGAAAACATCTGGGCAAGATGTGAGCTAAAGCCTCTAAGATTTGTGAGAAGTAGGGAGCCATGTTGAGACCTGGTCAGTCAGGGACAAGCACAGAGTTTAAGGCATCCTGGTAACTGTTTGGAAAGAATGTGGAAAGTCCCACACTTCTTTCATTCCGGAGCAGTTTCTCTTGGCTGGGGTCCCTCACTGAGCAGGTCTCTTTCCGATATGCTTTGCCACCACCAGGGGGCGAGCTCAGCCACCGCTGTCCGGAGTCAGGGAATCGGGACGTGGGGACAGTGCTGGAGGGCACCGGTCACGGATTCCTGACAGTTATCATACATGTGCGAACCAAAGCTTAAAAGCCAATGTCTAAGCAGTTAGAACAAAGTAAATATTGAATGCTACTTCATCAGTGATCTTTAAGCTCCAGCCCAACAGCAAACAAAGGCCTGCTTCTCTCTCTCCCAGGACACAGGTGGGGGCCGTGTCCCAGCCCCACAGTCTCCGAGCAGAGCCCGAGGACTCAGTCTTCCGGCAGGTGGTCCGTAACCTCAGCAAGTGCTATGCACCCCTCGAAATACCACCGTTTTGTACACGGCCGCACGAGGCTGCCCGTTCTTCAACGTTACTGACGACTGTCACTTTCATCCTAGGAATGAAAGGCACCCAAACGCATACACCCACCACCAGGTAACTCGGAAACAACCGACTCCTCCTCACACCCTCCCTTTTCGTTCCTTCTGTCTCGGCCGCGTGGACCCTTCCCCGCCCGCTGCTCAGTCTGCCTTGGGCTGAGCTCCACCAGCTCCTCCAGACGCCAGCGCAGGAGCAGGGGAAGGAGAGGGGCCGGGCCGGCGAGGCGCTTCGGTCCTTTAAGACCCGGAGACAGGGAAGCATCGATCAGACTCTTAAACCTCAGAGGGAAGGCAGGGGAGGGTGGGGGAAAGAGGAAGAGATCAACCAAAGGACTTGTATGCATGCATATAAGCCTAACCAGTGGACATGGACAACAGGGGGGTGGGGGCATACGTGGGGAGGGGTTTGGGGTGGGAATGGGGAGATGAGGACAATTATGTGATACCATAATCAAGAGGCTTCCCCTGGCCACACTCTCCTGCTCCCTAAGGGGTGAGGCTGCAGCTGCGCCTTATCTTGACCAACCTTTTCCCTAACCAAGGCCAGTCCTCCCAAGGCGGCCATACGATGCCACCTAACCTGGGAGGTCAAGAGATTTATTTTTCCCTTCCTCCATCCTCCCCACCACACTGTTCTTATCTTTACTGATGTCAGAGAGGAAGGGAGATGAGAGAGAGAGAGACGTCAATGATGAGAGAGAATCACTGATCAGCTGCCTCCTGCACGCCCCACCCTGGGGATAGAGCCCGCAACCAGAAATCGAGCTGTGATCTCTTGGTTTATAGGTCAACACTCAACCACTGAGCCACGCCGGCCGACTCAAATGTTTTGATAGTACGTAGACACGTGGCCTTAAACACTTATAGAGCACAAGGAATTAGAAGGCAAGAAGCCGAGAAGTTACAAAAAACAAAGGGGTTGGGTACGGCTGGCTGTCGTGAAGGTACTTCCAGGTCACTTGGAATGACAGGAGTGCGAGTTTCCTGCCTGTCCCCTGGGACGGACCCTGCTCCTCCCTCGTTGGCCTGAGGGTGTGTGGGGCTCAGGTGTCGGCCGTGTCAGTCATCAGGTGCACATGTGCGCCTGTCACACCGACACCCGGGGGTCCCCTGCCTAACAGCCCTGCTCATCTGATTGCAGAACCGGGTTTTTAAGATTAAATGATCAAATTACACCTTCCCGCAGAGATGAGAAAACTGCTTTACATCTCACCTACTTCAGAGGAGGGTTTCAACGGACAAAGTCCACGAGGACATTCTGTGACCTGGTGAGAGGGTCAAGGGCGCAAGCTGACCTGTCCTTGTGAAATGAGAAGTAATACCTTGTGCATCCTTGTGAGTAACAAGCCCAGAATAGGAAGCGTGGGCTGCTCCAACAGCCCCGGTGAACTTGGGTATCAGGTGCTTGGTTTACAGCTACAGCTAACAGCCGCCGTCAGGGCCGCTCTGCGGCCCTCAGCTGTTCGTTCAGCGTCCGCCTCGGCATCTTCCCGCCCCTCACAGACCAGGGGAGCTGCGGGACTCGGGACTCGGAGGGACAGCAGGACGGGTGCTGGATGGCCGGACAGGAAGAGCCGCTGAGCGCAGCGCACCCGAGGGCACCGAGACCAGGGGCCTGGCACCAGCGCGGCTGAGACACACCCACAGGTTTCCCCGGCCCGGCCCCGGGGACACCCACCTCTCGGCCAGCGCCCGGCTGGGGGCGCCCCGCACGGACAGCAGCTCCGCCTCCAGCCGCTGCCGGTCGGCCTCCAGGCGCTCCAGCTCGTCGCGGGTGCGCTTCTGCGGGGTGACGAACTGAAGCTCCTTCAGCAGCTCTTCCTTCTCGTGGATCAGCATCAGCTTCTCCTTCTCAACATCCAGCGCCCCGGGCCAGGCCTCACTGTCCAGTTTCGACAGCTCGATTTTCAGGTTGGCCATGCTGGAACAGAGGAGAGGTGAGCGTGAACGCGGAGCTCCAAGAAGAGGACACGGCGGGCTAAGGCGGGCGGACGCTGGGTTCCTGGGAGCCTCGCCGGGGGCGTGAGCCTCGCCAGTCTCTGGGCCCGGCTCTGGGCTTAGCTGTCACCGCATCCCTGTCCCACCTTTAAAGTGTGGTGAGCGCACCCCCTCTCTGAGAAAAGGGGGAAGGTCACAGCACACAGAAGCTCCAACGCAGGGGGCTCTGGGACCCTGGCAGGTGGCGGGGAAGACCCGGAGGCCCCGTTAAAAGCCGCGGTGCCCCAAGTTACAGATTTGTCCTGTAGGGAAGACGCTGTCCCCAGGGTCGGGAAGGAAGAGGGAGAAGAGCGGCGGGTGGGCGAACCGGGATTAAGACCGGCAACCCACCCAGCTCCACGGCACCGAGCGCGGGCCAGGCCTCGCCGCTGTCCCCTGGGCTGTGCCCGCGACGCCCTCCCTGCTGTGCTGCCGTCCACGCCGTACGGAGCAGCGCCGGCATCCCTGCCTTCGCCGGCTCTCCCCGGCACACAGGCACCGGCTGCCCAGCAGCAGACGGCCCTGTGGCTGCGTCACCGAGTGACGACAGGTGTGAGTGGGGGGCAGCGACGGAGGAGGAAGGAGAGCAGGAAAGGAAACTCGGCCGGTTTCACCATCTCGCCCGACCCCGCATTTCCCGGTGCAGAGCCTTCCCCTCGATGGTCGAGCGACCTCCCGACTCAGAGGCTGCTCGCACCACCTGCCAGTAAGTGCGCTGCGGCCCGGGGAGGGGGCCGTGGTGCACACGGTCAAAGGCGCGGGGCCCCCTGGACCATCGGCACAAGACCGCCTGTGACCACGGCCGGCCGCGGCACACGCACGCCAAGTCCGTAACAAGTGTGACGACTGCTTCGGCTTGCTCCAGAGCACGCAGAACCTGAAACCCAGAAAGGGGGGTTCTGGTTTTCCTTTTTTACGGGAGAAGTTGCAGAAGAGGAGGAAAAGGTGAACAAACAGGAAATGGTATCAGGACCGAGATGGAAGCGGCTCCACAAACTCATGCCCGAGCTTCTTGTTTTTGTTAAAAGTAAAGTCGCCTCCTCCAATGGGCACGTGCCTATCGCGGACTCTGACTCCACCCCCGTCTGCACTGATGGATGCAGCCTCAGCTATTCCTCAGCGGCAGCCCCTGAACCACACACAACCGCCTCACGTGCAGGAGAATTAGTCACCAGATGCTAAGTAAGCACGGTGTCATGAGCTTCATTAAGCACAGACGGAGGCTGGAGGAGAGAGCAGCCTCCAGACACACCGCCGCCTCCGCTGGTTCAGGACCGGGGAGAAACAGCATTTCCAACACATGCGCAGACCCTCCCGTGCCCTCGTCAGCACCGCTGTCCCTGAACACAGGGCCCGAGTCAGGCAGCAGGACAGCAGCCCCTCACGGGCAGAACCGGCCTCACGCTTCGACGGGACCGAGTGACCCAGCTGAACCCGGAGCGACAAGGCACCAGGGAAAGAGGGCGCCTGACTCCGGCCCGGCACCAGGCAGGTGGGTTTCATCTGGAGAGGGTGCACCGCGTCTGGGGACAGAACAGGAAGTGCGGGGACACCTGGAGCAGCGCTGGGAAGCTCCCGATGGAGGAACTGGTCGGAACCGAAGTGCAGCGAGCGCTCAAGCTGCCCCGAGGGAAGTCGGGTCGAGCCCCAGAACCCGGAGCACGGGCCTGGCTCTCAGGTTCATTCTGATGTGGCCGTCTCCCTAGAAAACCAGGCGCCAGTCCTGGCGTGGCCCACTGCAGACCGGTGCCGACTAACGGCCTGGCGTGGCCCACCGCAGACCTGGTGCCGACTAACGGCCTGGCGTGGCCCACTGCAGACCCGGTGCTGACGGCTGACGGCCTGGCGTGGCCCACTGCAGACCCGGTGCTGACGGCTGACGGCCTGGCGTGGCCCACTGCAGACCCGGTGCCAACGGCTGACGGCCTGGCGTGGCCCACCACAGACCCCGGTGCTGACGGCTGACGGCCTGGCGTGGCCCACCGCAGACCCGGTGCCGACGGCTGCAACCCTCCTCCAGCTGCTTCCACAGCCTGGCGGCCCAGAAACCCGAGCATCCGAGCCTCCGCCTGGGCACTGAGGAGCAGGCGGTAAAGCCCACAACACGCTTCCCGACCTCAGGAAGCTGACCACCCCCCGGGACAAAGTCACAGGCATTAAAACTAGTCGGTAAAGTGTTGTTGGGAGAGACCGGGTGACCTGCTCAGCTCACGTGGTTAATAATTTGTGGTGCAAAGCCGAGGACGCGTCCAGGAAACTGAGTCACGTTCGTAACAGAGGCTGCGCAGAGACAAATAGTGTCTTTAGGCGGATCGAGTGATCACTTTGTTCAAGTCAGGCAGCCTCTAAGAACTCTGGTAACGCTTATAAATGACATCACCACCAGCAGTGCATACACGTCAGTATCCCTCCCGCCCCCACCAGGCTCCCAGCCGCGGGACCGGGCGCTCAGCAGGTTCTCTCTGTCCCGTGCCGAGTGATAATGCAGCCCACCCCGTCTTCCTAAATGGCACATCGATAGCATTATTAAAATCTTAAAATGAAAACCACGACATCCAACGTTTCAGTGCGGCTCTCGCCCTCCAAGCACGCCAGGTGCCCTGTATCATGGGAACAAGCTGCGTCTGCCACCAGCAGGAACGGCGAGTCCCTGCGCTTCCCTCGCAGTCACAGGGAGAAGACGCGCGGGTGTGACGGGGCTCAGGAGGCACAGGAGAGGAAGAAGGTCTCCCGTCCTCCTCCGGGAATTAGGCACCGGGCAGTCCCCTCGGACCTTCGAGGACATTAGCGGGAGCTCCCCCACAGAGGAGCATGCTGGACGCTGTCTACCGTCTACCGTCTACCTGGGGCCCGCACGCCGCTACCCGGCCCTGTACCGGAGCCGCTTTTAACTGCCAGCACGGTGCAAGCTCAAACCTGCTCGCCTCCAGAAGAGGGGGAGCATTTCGCCCCCACACTTCTCATGAATCCTCCAGGTTCTTCGGCTTCTCGGGGAGGGGAAACAGCGAGCAGAGAGGGGCTCTGAGCCCTGACTCCTGACACCAGGGAGCCTGAGCGAGCGAGCTTGTGGGAGCGCCCAGCAGATGGCACTGCAGGAGCGGAGGTGAGCCGGACGCCCCGCTGGGGGAGCCGCACGCTGATGGAGCCCCGGCCGGCCGCCGGCTGCACCCTGCCCAGGCTCACCTTCTTTTGGCTTCTTCGTACTGTAGACTCAGCCTGACCTTCTCAGCTAAATTCGATCTGCTTCTCACTCCGATCTAGTGAAAAACAAAAGGGAAGAAGTCCATGACTGCTCAGGAAGGAAGTTCACCGGTTCTGTTTCTGGAAGCCCAAGGGGACGGGACGGACACGGAGACTCCGGTGGGAGAGGCTGAGGAAGGCACCTGCTCTGCAGTCTCCGTGGGGCAAAACGCTGCCTTTTTAACTCACGCTTGTCTGTCTTTCAAAGACTTTCGCGTCGTTTTTCTCCACACGTTAAACTTAAGATTAAAAATATCAGGTAAATGTTTCTGGTGCCCAAGCGTTTACGAAGGTGCACAGGTCGATAAAATTTATGGACTGGAGCTAATTTCCTCAGTTAGCACAGGAGCCACATTTTCCATCCTTCAGCTCCCAGCTGCATACAATGTGAAGTAAATAACTTCAGAAACTCATTTCTCAGACAGGCAGGCCCTCTGCTGACCTCTAACTGTTTTACTGTCACAGCACATAATTCAAAGGCGCCCGAGAGAACACGAAAATCACCGGGGACTCATTGCAGAGCTGCTGATGGCACCCCGAACGGGACAGCACCCCTATGAGGGGACGGGGGGACCTCACCTCTCCGGAAATGCTGGTCTGGGACCCGGCGTCCAGCGTCTGTCTGGAGAGAGAGAGGTGAGAGCTGGCGGGACTGGGCCTCAGGTCTGGCTCCGATCTGCCGATGCTCTGGCCCAGGTGGAACCGCTCCTGCAGCTTAGCCAGACTCTGTTCGGGAAACACACAGGGTCCGTAAGCTCAGCGCGAAGGGCACAACGCCCCACCGGGCAGGAGCAAATGCAGAGAGAGAATCTTCATGGAAGAAACCACGGCTGCATTTTAGCGGGTACCTAGCACTTTATTGAAAAAAGAAGAGCAGAATATAATTTTGCACATACACGTGTGATTCTGGAAGCATGTGAGAGCATATGAAATGAGTTATCTTAACTTTCCCAAGACACCCTGGGAGTTCTTCGCCCTTCGAATAATGGTATCGTTACATTTAATTCAGATGTTTCTTATTTTTGGAATTTCATTCTGAAGAAGCTTCTGTTTTAATAAGAACTACTCACTTCACACAGCCGAAAGGAGGGAAGCACGGAATCCCTATAACGCAGTCTCGTTTGAGACACAGCAAGGGAACGTCGTACTTGGCCGGCGTCTCGCAGGGCGCCATTCTACACCTGGACCGGACCCGAGGGATTATGTGGCTCCCATGATGTTAGAGATGGGGAAACTGAGGCCCAGAGGTCCCGCCACGCCGTCGATCTGAGCCCGCCTGTGCCGACTGCACGGCACCGCCAAGGCGACACGCTTGTCTGGGAGAGTGAGTCAAGGGCACGTGCCTCTGTCAGCACTGGGGGCGGCGGACTGGGCTGGCCCTAGCGGGAGGGGCGAGCCAGCAAAAGGCTGGAAAAGGAAAAACCGTCGCTAAACGGCCACCAATGCAAAACAAACTCACAAAACACTAGTAAAAATGGTGAGAAACTTACCAACTTTATGAAGAACCAAGACTTGATCCTGATATTTAAAATTCTCACAATAAGAAATTAGAACCATCAGATATCTGAGATATGTGTGTGTGTGTGTGTGTGTGTGTATATATATATATACCTAATTTTCTCTATTTTCTTTCAAAGGGATATTTATACAAAATGTGTACACAAGAGGGATAAACCTTAAATGGTCACATCACATAAGATGTCACAGAAAAGAACCCAGAAATTGCTTAGTGATGCTGGCAAGTCTTTTCAATTTTTCCACCTGTGCAGGGAAAAGACTAGCGTTTTCTAAACCTGCCTGTGACGACAATGCACTCGATCCTGACTAGTTTTTTTTAAGAAACAGAAGGGCCCAGAAAGGAAGTCTGAGTGCATTACTGGCACTAAGCGCAGGCATGTTTCTGTGAGGTTTGCTCTGTGTGTATCCACAGGGAAAGATATGTGTGTGTGAGTGGGTTTGGACATCCTACCTTATAATAGACAAATATGCAAATTGACCGCACCTTCGCTACGCCCAAGCCACGCCCACCAACCACGCCCACCAGGAAACCGTTGCAGGGACGTTGGGGTGTGGCGGAGCCCAAGGCCGGGAAAGCCTCGGGCGGAGGCTTTCCCGGCCTTGGGCACCAGCGGGGGGCCTGCACGGATCGCAGGAAACCACTGGGGGTCGGCTCCTGCGATCCTTAGCAGGGATGTTGGGTGCAGCCGAGCCCAAGGCCACCGCCTGGGGCCAAGCCCCGACCCTGAAAGAAGGCAGAAGGCGGTGGCCACAACCAAGGCCTGGGTCCCTGGTGCCGGCAGAAAACTGGTGCAGGCAGCCAGGTGAATGAAGGTCTATTGCACGAATCTTTGTGCAAACGGGCTACTAGTTAAATATATTTCTTACTGTGTGTTGTGGTCAAAGAGGTTTGAAAGTTACAGAAGATACCCAATGCCACTTCAGCTCTACTGTTGATTTCTGTATTTACTGATTAATTATTTTATACTAGGGGCCCAGCGCGGGATGGAAATCGCACGAGGCGGCACCTCGCCTCCCACCTCCTCGCGGGGCCACCCTCGCGTGCCTCGCTGCGCACACAGCCTCCTGCTGATCGGTCGTTGCGGCGTGATGACCATTAGCATGTTAGCTCTTTATTATATAGGACACTGGAGAAATTAAAAGGGAATCTTTCCTTCCATTTAATCTGGCTTGTGTATAAACCCAAAGTGTATAGGAAGAATCAAAGATGACCTAACATTGCTGACTACTATAAATTGGTTCAAGTTCCATTAACTTTTTTCAAGTGACCTATATTATGTGCATTTCAGAAATTATTGATTTAATCAGCAGGACCACTGTGAAACAAAAGCAGAATACATCCAAATAAAGTCCTGTCTGTGTTATGATTGTGGTAAAACCACTGGGTGTGAATTGGAGTCCTGTCACTTACCAGCTGTGTGACTTCCAGTGAGTCACTTACTTTTCTGTGCCATGATTTCCCTGTCTGTAAATTTGGGATAATAAAAGTGCCCATCTTTAGGTTGCTGTGATAATTAAGTGAATTATTTCTATGCAAGGTGCACAGAGATTGCCTGGCACAGAGCCAATACTCTAAGTATTTGTTATTATTACTATTGTCTTTCCTATTTGATCTCTCAAATTATTTCAAAACTGCCAAAATGCAAAATTATATGGGTTCAAGGATATTTACCTATGTTCAGCTAGCATTCTGAAAACTGGCATGAAGTAGCTGAATATAGTATTTAAGTTTAGAGGTTCTATTAAGAATGCAAACATCACCACTGGCTCTAACGTTTTCCCAAAGACATAGACGAAAGCCTCACTGGGCTGGGGGAAGACTCCAACTATCTGAAATACAGAGACTTCTCCGCGCTGTGACGTCATGGATGGGGAGGGGAGGAGGCAGAGATATCTGAAATACAGAGACTTCTCCGTGCTGTGACGTCATGGATGGGGAGGGGAGGAGGCAGAGATATCTGAAATACAGAGACTTCTCCGCGCTGTGACGTCATGGATGGAGGAGGGGAGGAGGCAGAGATATCTGAAATACAGAGACTTCTCCGCACTGTGACGTCATGGGTGGAGGAGGGGAGGAGGCAGAGATATCTGAAATACAGAGACTTCTCCGCGCTGTGACGTCATGGATGGAGGAGGGGCGGAGGCAGAGATATCTGAAATACAGACTTCTCCGCGCTGTGATGGTCATGGATGGAGGAGGGGAGGAGGCAGAGATATCTGAAATACAGAGACTTCTCCGCGCTGTGACGTCATGGATGGAGGAGGGGCGGAGGCAGAGATATCTGAAATACAGAGACTTCTCCGCGCTGTGACGGTCATGGATGGAGGAGGGGAGGAGGCAGAGATATCTGAAATACAGAGACTTCTCCGCGCTGTGACGGTCATGGATGGGGAGGGGAGGAGGCAGAGATATCTGAAATACAGAGACTTCTCCGCGCTGTGACTATCATGGATGGAGGAGGGGCGGAGGCAGAGATATCTGAAATACAGAGACTTCTCCGCGCTGTGATGGTCATGGATGGAGGAGGGGAGGAGGCAGAGATATCTGAAATACAGAGACTTCTCCGCGCTGTGACGTCATGGATGGAGGAGGGGCGGAGGCAGAGATATCTGAAATACAGAGACTTCTCCGCACTGTGACGTCATGGATGGAGGAGGGGCGGAGGCAGAGATATCTGAAATACAGAGACTTCTCCGCGCTGTGACGTCATGGATGGAGGAGGGGAGGAGGCAGAGATAACTGAAATACAGAGACTTCTCCGCGCTGTGACGTCATGGATGGAGGAGGGGAGGAGGCAGAGATATCTGAAATACAGAGACTTCTCCGCGCTGTGATGTCATGGATGGAGGAGGGAGGAGGCAGAGATATCTGAAATACAGAGACTTCTCCGCGCTGTGACGTCATGGATGGAGGAGGGGAGGAGGCAGAGATATCTGAAATACAGAGACTTCTCCGCGCTGTGACGTCATGGATGGAGGAGGGGAGGAGGCAGAGATATCTGAAATACAGAGACTTCTCCGCGCTGTGATGTCATGGATGGAGGAGGGAGGAGGCAGAGATATCTGAAATACAGAGACTTCTCCGCGCTGTGACGTCATGGATGGAGGAGGGGAGGAGGCAGAGATATCTGAAATACAGAGACTTCTCCGCGCTGTGACATCATGGATGGAGGAGGGGAGGAGGCAGAGATATCTGAAATACAGAGACTTCTCCGCGCTGTGACGTCATGGATGGAGGAGGGGCGGAGGCAGAGATATCTGAAATACAGACTTCTCCGCGCTGTGACGTCATGGATGGAGGAGAGGAGGAGGCAGAGATATCTGAAATACAGAGACTTCTCCGCGCTGTGACGTCATGGATGGAGGAGAGGAGGAGGCAGAGATATCTGAAATACAGAGACTTCTCCGCGCTGTGACGGACATGGATGGAGGAGGGAAGGAGCCTGAAGTTTCGGTGAGCCGCAGGGCGGGTGCGCACGGATGCTGATCTCCTTTCGTGGCTCCGGGACCCACCACTCCCTGACTCACAGGTCAGGGACCTCGGAGCAGCGTTTCCCTCCCAGGCAGCGCTGGGGCCGTAACCGTCTGCTCCGGGCCACACGGAGGGAAGGGTGACCCGGATGGAGAAGCCTGCCTCCAGGGGAGTTCCTGGGCCCCGGAAGGTGGAGGTCGGACTGGGCAAGGTGCCCCGTAACATACCTGCATCAGATCCTGCTTTTCCTTCTCTCCCGAGCTGATAGCCTTTCTGATGGACTTCAGTTCCGTGAGAATGGCTTTGGCCTCGCTAAGCTCATAGCCACTCTGGCCTCCAGACATTTTTTTATCAATTCTGTTAAACGGAGAAAAAGAGAGAAGAAAAAAAAGTTAAAGAATGACCGAGCACAAGTTTATCAGGCAGGAGGGACTGGTCTGGGTTGGGCTGGCTGGCTGACGGTTTAGTCCTTGACTCTCACAGGTCAGGTCTTCCTTCAGAGAGGAGAGCACCTCTGTCTTCCAGCCACTTCCACCGACTGCCCCCGCCTCTGGCCCCCGCCTCCCGCCTCCGGCCCCGCCTCCCCAGGCCCTTTCCCATCACTTCCCTGCCTCTTTGCTTTTGGTCTGCTGGGTGACCCCACTGCCAGCAGAACTCAAACCGCATCACCGGCTGGCCCTGACTGGCCCTGGGAAACGACCTGGCAGAGGAGCAGGCACAGGGACCCCGGGGCTCAGTCCGCGCCGAGGTTACTGCGGAAGGGAAGGCCCGCAGCCCCAGCCCCAGCCGCAGCCCCAGCCGCAGCCCCAGCCGCAGCCCTCCTACACGGCAGCGCTTGTTGCTCACACCGGCGAGCGCCCTAGGACCTCTGGATCGTGCGTCCGTCTCTCCTTCTTTCTAAATACACGAGGTGTGTCTACCCTGCGTTTGTCAGCGCTCTGAGTGGGGTAAACGGCTCGCCTTGCTGAATGAGGTCAAGGCCAGGGGTGAGGCGGAGGGCAGGCAAGCGCACGTGTCCACCCCACGGACGGGTCTTCAGTGGCTGCCGTCCTGCCCGGCTCTGCTTCCCCAGCGCCCTCGCAGTCCACCCGCCGCCCGTCAGACGGCGGCACGGACCCAAGTCTGTGTTTGAGGGCTCACCCGGCCGACCCGGCCCTCCGCAGGCGGTGGTCAGCACCTCCCTCTCACTCCCGGCTCCCCCCCCACCTGCCCGGGGGCCATGCTGGACACAGCCCTGCCTGTCCGCAGCCACGGCCCTCCTCTCTGCAGTCTTTCCACAGCGAAGAGCCGGCCGTCACGTCACGGAACACGGGCTCTCCGCTCGCTGGGCTTCAGCATGTAACATCTATGTTTACTTCAGTGTGACAGGCAGCATCCGAGGAAACCAAGCCCAGGCCATCGCAGTCACTCGTCCAGGCTCCTCAAACAAGCAAACCTGGTGCGAGTTTAGTGCATGTTTTGTGCTGCTCAACAAGCAAGCAAAGTCTTAGGGAGCCCAGGAGCATGAGGTCAGCTTCATCAGGAGCCACTTGAAAATGGAGTGCAGCGAGTGAAACCACCGCGCTAAGCACGCACAGTGTTGGGAGGGGAGGGACCCGGAGACCCCGTCACCCCCTCCGAGTGAGGACGCCGAGGCGGAGGAGATGCAGACTTAGCCCCGAAGTGGCCGGGACACGCAGCCGCTCAGGGACTCCTCCCAACGGCAGCCTCGGGCGGGGCTCTTCGGACGGGGACTCTGAGCGCGTTTGATAAAAACACGGGGAGCACTTCGGATGGTGGTTAATTCCACTGATCTGGGGAGGGATTGATCGGTGAGGTCGATGGGTCCCTGAAGTATTCATCGTAGTGGAGGCAAAATTCTTACTTTGATTTTTTAAAAATTCTGTTTGATTTTAGGAAATAGCTAGTAATAGGTGTCTCAAACTGTGTCAAAGTAAACTTCTAAAGCCCAAGGAATTTCTCCCTACTTGGGTAAAACCTTCAGAATTCAACAGTAAAACAAATCTCTAATTCGGAAATCAACGTTGACCTTTGAAAATAAAAAAGCATCCCGGCCAGGGTAGCTCAGCGGTTGAGCACCGACCCAGGAACCAAAAGCCACCAGTTCAAGTCCTGGTCAGGGCGCATGCCCGGGTGGCCGGCTCCATCCCCGGTGTGGGGCGTGCGGGAGGCAGCCAATCAATGATTCTCTCTCTCTCATCAATGATGTTTCTATCTCCCCACCCCTTCCTCTCTCTCTAAAAAAAAAAGAAAAAGAAAAAAGTCAATAAAAATAAAATAAAAAAAGCAGGTAAGCTGTTTTCAGGAATAAACTGTACCTTTTAAAAATAAAAGCAGAACTCCCTCAAGACTGCAAATTTAAATGTCACCGAGCGTCACAAACAGAAGAACATGGCCTGGCTGTGGGCGGCTCACCGAACGCTGAATCTGAAAGGCAGGCGCAGCCCAGCCCGTCCCCCAGGACCCTCGGGTCCCTCTGTCTCCCCCACTCCTGCCCCTGGAGCCTCTCTGCTCTCCCTGTGCCCCCCCCCTGCTCCCCTGGAGCAGAATGTGGGGGGCACGTTACCTCCACCTCTCTTCCCTTCCTCCTCCACCTTTCATCTTTCATCTCTTTTGACACTGACAATATAATAAAATATTAGCACTATTTGCTGATTTCTAAAACAAAGTACTGTTTTTTGTTCTTAATTTGAGAAATACCATTTTATGTTTTTCCTAAGTTTTTTTTAAAGACCTTTAGGTTTGTGTGTCCCTGTAATTAGCGTTATCGGTGTCTCAGTCTTCCTGGAAGAGGAGAAACCGCCATCTGCACGCCTTCCCGGGAAGTAAGTCCCGGAGCCAGGCTGCCTGGGACCTGTGCTCGCTTGCTGGGCCTCACCATCTCCCCTCCGATCCGCGTGAACACGCAGGGGCAGGGCAACATGCCTCTTCCTGGTCTCCATCTGCACGCACGCGACACTGTCGCTTGGGCCAAGGTCAAACCCGGGGCCACAGAGTGAATGACACGAATAACTTAGAGGATAAAACCCCACTCACTCGCCCGGCATAAACGACTGTACCAAGTAAGTGAAAGCCCGGGCTTACGTTACCTTGTAACTCCAGATTCAACAAAAACGCTCCGTTCTATTGTGAGTAAGTGAAACGTTGCAAGAGCCTGCACTGGGATTCTACTGAAATCTTTTCTTGAAACACACTTTCTGTCCTAACCCCAAGGAAAAGTCCCTTGATAGCGCCAGGAACGTGGTTCCTTGAAGAGTATGGTCTCTGGGCTCCGGCAATTTCTACCCCATGTCCCGGCAGTAGGGGCTGAGGCCGGGGAGACAGACCAGACCAGGGAGGCTGCTGACGTGAGGTACCGTGTCCTCCTCCTCCGGCTGGCGGGACCCGCATCACGGCAGGAGAATGCCTGCATTTTTACAACAAGCGGCTATTGTTTCCTTGTGGAATGTTATTGACAGATTCTTAAACATGCCTCAGATTCCTATAAAAACGGAGACAATACGGCTTTGTTTCATCAATATAACAAGACAGCAAGTTTGGCTAACCTTCAACCCCCGGTGGTGACGCGGGTCACCCTTTCACGTGCCTGGAAAAGGTTTAACGTGAGGCTCAGCATCGGGCGTGCTCGCCCCAATCTGTCTCTCCCCACTCCTGCCACCAAGCCGCCTTACGCTGCGACGCGACTACTACCCCACACCTTTGTGTCCCCTCGGTCTGCCCACATTTCAGGGGGCCCTCAAGCCACGGAACTCTTAGAAGAGCTACATTTAACCCCGCCTGGGGCTCCTGAGATACACCTGGGGCCAGACCAGACACAGGGTATTTCAGCCCCCGCCCCGCCCCATGACTCTAACATGTGCTCATATCTGAGACCCACGAGGGTGGGCGTGTCTGAGAGAACATCACGGCCGGGATTCCCGGAGGTGAGTGGGCAGAAAAGACGAGCCACCAAACCAGTGTCTGGAAGTCCAGTCACGTGACTGGGGGTCCAGAGTGACTGGCCTCTGAGATACAACTCACCGTCCAACACGTGAACAATCAGTGTGTCTGCCCGGCCACGACACGGGGTCTTTAGAAGGGGGGTGCCCTGCTAGCTGGGACAGCCACTGAGGGAGACACGGGGAGGGGGGACGCTGCGGGATGGAGGAGATCCCTGCCAACACTGCCCGTGGCGGGTGCACGAGCCCTGCACCACCAAGGAGGGAAGTCCAGGCGGCTGAACGCCTCCGGGGACGAGCCCTCCAGCCTCTCCGTGGTCACGGGCTGTGAGCCATGCTTCCTCCTGCAAGGGAGGCCCTGTGGGTGGGGGCCGGGAGACCCTGTGGGTGTGGGCCGGGAGGCCCTGTGGGTGGGGGCGGGAGGCCCTGTGGGTGGGGGGCCGGGAGGCCCTGTGGGTGGGGGGCCGGGAGGCCCTGTGGGTGGGGGCGGGAGGCCCTGTGGGTGTGGACCGGGAGGCCCTGTGGGTGGGGGCGGGAGGCCCTGTGGGTGGGGGGCCGGGAGGCCCTGTGGGTGGGGGGCGGGAGGCCCTGTGGGTGGGGGGCCGGGAGGCCCTGTGGGTGGGGGCCGGGAGGCCCTGTGGGTGGGGGGCAGGAGGCCCTGTGGGTGGGGGGCCGGGAGGCCCTGTGGGTGGGGGTAGGAGGCCCTGTGGGTGGGGGCCGGGAGGCCCTATGTGGGTGGGGGGCCGGGAGGCCCTGTGGGTGGGGGCGGGAGGCCCTGTGGGTGGGGGCCGGGAGGCCCTGTGGGTGGGGGCAGGAGGCCCTGTGGGTGGGGGTAGGAGGCCCTGTGGGTGGGGGCCGGGAGGCCCTATGTGGGTGGGGGGCCGGGAGGCCCTGTGGGTGGGGGCGGGAGGCCCTGTGGGTGGGGGCCGGGAGGCCCTGTGGGTGGGGGCAGGAGGCCCTGTGGGTGGGGGCAGGAGGCCCTGTGGGTGGGGGCCGGTAGAGCTGGGATGTCGGGGCCTGGGCAGCAGGGGGAGCAGTGGCTTCGGGGCCGGGAATGGGCATGGGTTTCCGGTTCCCGCACCCTGCGTCTCGTCCTTGAACCCGCGAATGGCCTGGGAAGGACAGGGCCCCGGGAGGTGGGGGACTCCTCACCTCCTGTGTGGACAGGCCCCCGCTCCCTGAGGCCAGCCCCGGGGAGACTCCAGGCCACGCCCGGGGTGAGCGGGGCAGAGGCACGTCCAGCCCGGCCCGCGCCCCGGGGATGCGCTCAGTGCAGCTGGAGGAGGATGTGGGGGCACGTCCCTGCGTCTCTCAGCCCCACACCTCAGTCCTGGAGCAGTCCCACGCGCCAGGAGATGAGCGCGCTTTCCACGGCTTTCCCTGGGTCTCCAATGAGGAATACGAACGTCAGCCCTTTTCAGAGGACACATTTCCCCAAGTGTGCAGGCTGCTGGTGATTTTGTTTCTCGGTGCAGAGCGCTGAGCTCTCACCCGTGTTTCCATGAGAAATGTCGTGTGGGACCTGCACTTGGTTTCCTTTGCACGAGGTTCGGGGGCCGGGAGGTCCCCGAGGCCAAGTTCAGGATCGTATACTCACTGCTGCAGGGTCTCGAAACCTTGTTCTTTATAGAGCAGCTCCTGCTTCATCTGCGACAGCTCCCTCTTCAGCTTTTTAACCTTTTGTGAGAAATCAACGTAGATACGCATGTTTGTAAATAATTAGCAGCGCTGTTTTAAAAGATAACCTGTTAGTAAACTATTAAACACACGAACACAGGCCTTAGTTGAACATTCACTCTGCTAGTTTCTCCCTGGCATACATTCTGTGCCCGGCGATTAATTATGTATAAGTTATCAGTGGCCGGCGTTACTGCTGACATTAACCCTCAGCGTCCGCTTAGCAGCGTTCCCATGAGCGCCACGTCACCACTGTCTCCCGTGTGTGATGAACAGCCGAGAAGGGAGAGGCGGGCTTAAACCACGGCATCGCTAACTCTAGGAGCTTGGACGCCACCCACCATAAAGTAGAGGCCTGGGCCAGCCAGGGTGTGCAGCCAGGGTGGCTCCGGGACCTCTGGGCACGCCTCTGCCTCTCGGACATGCCAGCAGGGCCGCCTCAGGGCTCCCGCACATGCTGTTCCCTCTGTTGGAGCACCCTCCCTCAGATGGCCAGTCGCTGACCCCTGGTCACCCAGGTCTCAGCCACACGACACCTCTCCTAGCCACCCACGCATGCACTGCTCTGTTTCATTCAGTTCCCAGCATTTTTCAAAAGCGACACTTTGCTGTGCCCTGGCTTACGGCCCGTCCCCGTGGGAAAGGACCCCGCACCACACCAGCTGTGGTGCCGGCTTCCAGAACACGACCAGGCTAACAGATATTTGATGTCAAACTGATAAAAAGTATTTTTTTTTCCTACTGCCAAATACGTTCCTTGGTAATAACACCACTCAGGTCTGGTGGGTCAGACGAGCAGCGGCCTGGAGCGGCGAGATCAGCGGTCTCCGCCGGCCGTCACGCTTGCCTCTAGGCTAAGGCACAGCCCAAGTTTCAGGCACTTCCCGTTACACATTATTTCTATGTGCTTTTGGGCTTTTATTTCCTGTTCATTCTACCGATTCCACAAATATTTACGGACTCTGCACCGGGTGCCAGGTCCTGGGTCTGCTGTGTGAACAAACCAGACACAATCTTGGCCCTCAATGGTCTTCAAACAAATAACACTTTCTAACTGTCCAAACTTTCATGGGTACTTATGGTGGTTCTTTTTGTTTTTATATTTTTATTGATTTCAGAGAGGAAAGGAAAGAGATAGAAACTTCAACAATGAGAAAATCATTGATCGGCTGCCTCCTGCATGCCCCCTACTTGGAGTCGAGCCCACAATCCGGGCATGTGCCCTTGACCGGAATCGAACCTGGGACCCTTCAGTCCGAAGGCCTATGCTCTATCCACTGAGCCAAACCGGTTAGTTTTTTATTTTATTTTATTTATTTTTATTTTACACTAGAGGCCCGGTGCACGAAATTCATGCACGGGCGCAGGGGGTGTCCCTCAGGCCAGCCTGCACCCTCTACAATCTGGGACTCCTTGAGGGATGTCCAACTGCCCGTTTAGGCCCAATCCCACCTGCACCCTCTACAATCTGGGACCCCTTGAGGGATGTCCGACTGACAGTCGGACATCTCTCACAATCCAGGACTGCTGGCTCCCAAATGCTTGCCTGCATGCCTTCCTGATTGCCCCTAACCGCTTCTGCCTGCCAGCCTGATCACCCGCTAACCACTCCCCTGCCAGCCTGATTGATGTCTAACTGCTCCCCTGCCAGCCTGTTTGCCCCCAACTTCCCTCCTCTGCCGGCCTGGTCATCCCTAACTGCCCTCCCCTGCAGGCCTGGTGCCTCTCAACTGCCCTCCCTTGCAGGCCTGGTGCCTCCCAACTGCCCTCCCCTACTGGCCATCTTGTGTCCACGTGGGGGCAGGATCTTTGACCACATGGGGGCAGCCATATTGTGTGTTGGAGTGATGGTCAATCTGCATATTACTCTTTTATTAGATAGGATAGAGGCCTGGTACAGGGGTGGGGGCCAGCTGGTTTGCCCTGAAAGGTGTCCCGGATCAGGGTGGGGGTTCCCTTGGGGCATGGGGCGGCCTGAGCGAGGGGCCTGTGGTGGTTTGCAGGCCAGCTACGCCCCCTGGCAACCCAAGCGGAGGCCCTGGTATCTGGAATTTATTTACCTTCTACAATTGAAACTTTGTAGCCTGGAGCGGAGCCAAACCTTCTGCTTGCTCCGTGGCGGCAGCCATTTCTGTTGGGGTTTGTGTATCTTCTATAATTGAAACTTCGTAGCCTTAAGTAGAGGCCTGGGCCAGCCAGGGTGTGCAGAAAGCTTTGCTTCCTCGGTTGCCGGGGGCAACCCTAGCCTGCTCTCTCCAGCTCCGTGGCTGCCGCCATTTTTCTTGGGATTTATCTTCTATAATTGAAACTTTGTAGCCTTAAGCTGAGGCCTGGGCCAGCCAGGGTGTGCGGAAAGCTTGGCTTCCTCCATTGCTGGGGAAACCCAAGCCTCCCTCCTACTCTCTGTGGCGGCAGCCATCTTGGTTGGGGTTAATTTGCATACTTGCTCTGATTGGCTGGTGGGCGTGACTGGTGGGCATGGCTTGTAGGTGTAGCGGAGTGATGGTTAATTTGCATATTACTCTTTTATGAGGTAGGATTATGGTATAATTTTATTTTTTCCAACAACATCTACCCCCTTTGCCCTCTTCGACCTCCCACTCCCACCCCCGCTATCACCACACTGACGTCCATGTCCATGAGCTCTCTCTCCCCCTTTTGTGCTCAATCCCTTTCCCCTCACCCCCCTCAATGGTCTTCTAGAGCCATGGGGCAGCCAGACACCGAGCAAGCAGTTACCCAGTGAGATGAGTCTCGCCAGGGACCACAGGGACATAAAGGGAACGTTCGGGACACTTCAGGACACAGAGGGGCTGAGGTCCCAGACGGAGCCTGCTGAGGAAGGGATGGGTACGCTGAGAGGCTCGGTGGCCTGCACGTGGTGGGAAGGGTTCTCAGAAGGCAGAGTTTGTGGACAAACCCCCGCCCGGGGGAGAGGGAGCTCAGCAAACCTCTGGGGTCCCACAGGCGGCGTGTGACATGAGACGGGACTGGAAAAGGAGGCCTGGTTACACAGGGCTTGCAGCCATGTGAAGGAATTCTGTCTCATCCTCCGAACAGTAAGAATCAAGGAGGAATCTTAAAGGATGACCTGCTTCAGATTTTAAAGGTCACTGTGGTGACTGGTGAGCGGACCGGAGGGGCCAGCGGGGGCACCAGCACTGCGGGTTGGCACACAGGCCGTGCCATAGAGAAGAGCATCATGGAGGTAGTGATGGACCAGGACGTGGTGATGGACCCAGTGTGGCGGGTGGGGGAGAAGATGTGGCAAAGGGCACGTCCAAGGTCTTGATTTGCCAGCTGGGTGCACGAAGGTGCTTTCCTGAAGCCTGGGACCAGATCGGGGGAAAGAGCAGGGTCTTCTCTAAGGCGTTTTCCGGAGACCCGTGAGACTTCAAGGCAATTGGAACACGTGGACCTGCTGCTCGTAAGAAGTGTCTGGACTAGAGATACGAAAACAGGACTTCACTGCCACTACGCAGAGCAGAGAGCAGCTTAGGATCTGGCAGAATTTTTTAAAAACTGCAATTGTAAGTTTTACTAGTACCCTGGCATCAGTGCTTGTAAGATCCAAGGCAAACTGTGATTGTAGCAAAATGACCCAAACAAATCTATGGCCCTCACTTTAGTTTAGGAACTTCGTTATTCCTAGATCCCACCCCAACTGGAGACAGGAAGAGCCCTCAGCCCTGGAGCCTGTGCTGTCTTCCCTGACGTACTGGACTTTCTGCAGCCCCAGCCAACCACCTCATTGTCCAGACTGCTCCTAAGGAATCAAATCTCCCAGCCCAGAACACGGGAGTGGAGGCGAGAGAGCCGTGACTTCACATCCCCTGCTTTCTATGCTGAGGACACCGAAGCAACTGGCATTTCAAACTGATTTTCAAGCTATTTCTGAAAGCCAGGAAGTTGCTGTGATTAAGTGTGATACCGTCTCTCACAACCCTAGCCTAACAAGCTTTATTTCAGAGGAAGGAGAAAGATGATGACAATGAAGGAGAGAGTACATTCTAGAAATGTGTGGATCCTGGAAGGCTCCCAAGACAGGCAGGTTTCATCTGTCTGCCTGACAAGGTAACCCTGCAACAGTAAAGCCAGGATGAGCCGACGGCCTTTTGCTGATGACCTCGTCCCTCTGCACCCTTGTTCCTCGGCCTTGCCGGGGCCCCTCAGCAGTCCAGCACAGGGCCCCTGCCACCTGCTCCTCAGAGAGCCTTCTCCCTCTTCCATCCACATCACTAACACCCTCACACTGAACGGAAACGAGACGTCAGCTCGACAGTCACAGGATTAATAATGAAGACGTTTCTGCCCTGACTAAGGAACAGAGGCAAACAGAATCCCAGGTACTCTCAGAGCCACCTGTGATGACCAATGAATGAATTCAGTCATCAACAACAGAAAGGGGGGAAAAAAAAACAAAAAAACACCACACACCCACAAAGCCAATGAGAAACATTATATGAAACATTTATGAAATATGCCACTTGAGATACAAATAACAGATAAAAACATGGAAAGTCAGTGCTAGATTTCTGCAATTCAAATAAGTCAGTACGTTCCCATAGGACGCGGCATAGCCTAGAGGACGGCGTCCTTTGTAATTGCTCCATGTGCACCTGAAAATAATCCGTATTTTGTTATTTTGAGGTGGTATGTTCTACACAAGTTCATTTCATTAGGTTGGTTGCTGCTATTGTTCACAATTTCATCAACTGTGCTGATTTTGTCTGTATATTCTATCAATTACTGAGAGAGGAGTGTTGATATATCCAACTATAATTGTAAATTTGTAGTTCTCCTTTCAGTTCTATTTGTCTTTTTCAGATATTTAAAGTTCTGTTATTATATGTATAACACTTTAGGGTTATGTGTGTGTGTGTGTGTGTGTGTGTGTGTGTGTATATATATATATATATATATATATATATATATATATCATATGTCCTTTGATGAACTGACTTATTAGTAGAAAATTTCTAGTAATATCTTTGTTCTAAAGTTTACTTTGATATTAATATGGCAAGTGCAACTTTCCTTGCATTTGTATTTTCACAGTATATCTTTTTCATTCATTTAATTTCTAACCTATCTGGGTATTTATATTTAAAATAGATCTGTTGCCGAAACCGGTTTGGCTCAGTGGATAGAGTGTCGGTCTGCAGACTGAAAGGTCCCAGGTTCGATTCCGGTCAAGGGCATGTACATTGGTTGCGGGCACGTCCCCAGTGGGGGATGTGCAGGAGGCAGCTGGTCGATGTTTCTCTCTCATCGATGTTTCTAGCTTTCTATCCCTCTCCCTTCCTCTCTGTAAAAAAATAAAATAATAAAATAGATCTGTTATAGCCATTAGAGAGCTGTTTCTTATCTTAACCATTCTGATAATCTCTGTCTTTTAACTGAAGCATTTAGACCATTTACATTTAGTGTAATTATTGACATAGTTGGGTTCAAATCTACTATATTTATTTTCTAATTGTCACATATATTCTTTTATACTTTCTACTTCTATTCCTGCCTCCTTTTGTATTGACTGCATCTTTAAAAATTCCATTTTATCTCCACTGTTGGTAATACCTCTGTATTGTCTTAGTAGTTATTCTAGGGCAGGGATCATTAAATGACAGCTTGTGGGTCAAATCCACCCTATGGCCTAATTTTTTATGGCTCATGCGTTAAGAATGGTTTTCATGTGTTTACTACTTTTCTCAGAAAAGTGAAAAGAAAAATCTATGACAGAAACTATCTGTGGCCTGCTCTATCAGTTTTCTGTTGCTATAGAACAAAATATCACCAAATTAGCAGTTTAAAATAACACTCATTTAATAGATCACAAGGAAGGTCTGGCCGGTTCTCTGTTCAAGGTACCCAAACACTGAAACTGAGGTGTCGGCCAGTCTGAGCGCTCACGTGGGGTCCGGGGGAAAACCCGCTCTCAGCTACATTCCGGCTGTTGGCGGAATTCCGTTCCCGTGGCTCCAGGGGGGACTGAGATTCGGTTTCCTTCCCGGCGAGCGGCACAGGCCCCTCTCAGGGCCTTTTCCTGTGGGTTATCCACCTTCAACACAGCAACTGGGTGCTCCTTGCACTTTGAACTCTGGCTTCCTCCTCTCCAACCAGCTACAGAAACGCTGGCTTTTGTTAATCCTCGCCTGAGGCTATTCTTTCCATGATTTCAGATAGCACAAGCCCTGACTGAGTTAAAACCGTATGTCCCTGACCTGTCCTCCTACAAGAAGCAAAACTAACTTCTCTCTGAAGGATGACAAGATCATCCCAAACCTTACATCATCTTTACGTGTTTTCATACATAAGGCTCTTACTACAAAGCAAGCAGCTGTCAGAGGTCAAATACTGACCCCAAATCAAAACCATTCTTCAGACCATATTGAAGAATCCAACCTATAAGAAACCTAGGTATCATCCTAATCAAGACAGGAAACTGAAAAAGTAAGTGCGATTATTTTGTTTAAAAAAAAATTACATATCAATGTTCAGAACTTGGGAACTTCTCCAAACAATTAAATAAAAACTTTAGAACTAAAATCTTACCCTTAGTCGCGTGGTGGAGATCTCCGCTTTCAAAATGTCAGGATCGTACTTAGTACTCGACGAAGACCCGGAGAACACTTTCCAGAGAGAAAGGAAAAACAGGGCTGCATAACCAGGGCTCGGCTCAGAATTCACACACTAAAAACGAGTCACGTGCTTTCACGGGTACCTACTTCATCATTTCGTTATGTCATTCATCAGACACCTAAATATGAAAAGTAATCCTCAAGCCTTCGTAATTTAAAAAAAAAAACTCAAGAAAGACACGTGTCATAGGGACCCTGGTACTTGGTTTTCCTCTGGTTTTACACGAGGATAAAGTCTGAGAAGGCCCTGTGGCACATGCAGCTATCAGCTTCGTGTTACCCGGAGAGCCACCGTTTCAGGGGGACTGCTGAGCCACGGCCTTTCAGCAGGGCCAGCCCGGTGCCCCGTTTGGGAGCGGAGGGAGAGCTGAGTCAGCTCGGTGATCAAGGGAAAGGTCATTCCAGCGAACAGCTCCGGTTCCTCCCGCTACAAACAGTGTACGGGTAGCCAAAGGGCTACTTACCTGCCTTCCTCGGAAAGGGTAAAAACGGACTCGGGAATAAATGAAAGGCCAGCAGGCAGAGGGGGAGCATAAACAGAAAGGATGCGTGATCCCCCGAGAGGAGGCTTCCGTCTGGAGTGTGGCCGAGGGGCCTCACGGAGAGGTCTGCGGTGTGCCGGCCCCTCTCCCCGCTGAGAGGGAACAGGACCCAGAGGAACCCCCACGGAGCCCCGGGGGCCGTCCCTCCCTACAGTTTGGCCCGGGTTTCCGTGGGCGGCCACGCTGCACTTACAGCTGGTGTGCGAGCTGGACTTCTCCTTATAGGCGTCGTTTAACCGCACGTACTCGTCGAGGGCCAGGGCCAGCCGCTGCTCCTTCACGTGGTACAGCTCCTTCTGCGTCCGCAGGGCGTCCTGAGCCACCGAGAGGTAGTCCTTGAGCATCTTCTCCTGCTCCCCCCTCCATTGCTTCCTGGGGTCTTCGATCTGTGTGGTTTCTGAAAGCACATTAGGTGGGTCCTTCTTTAGCATTCATGCTATTATTATTATTTAAGCGTTTTAAAGAAGTAGCTGGCTTTAATTCTTACAGCCTCTAAGTAATGCATTAGCATGCGCGAAGGGTCGTCTACAGGAATTGGACAGTTTTTGTTTTGTTTTGCCCAGTCTCCCCCCCACCCCCCGGCCTCCCCTTTCAGGTCCTTGTCAACAGTGTCTTGTCCCTGTGAATCCAACAGACCCCACTGTCACAGTGACAGCGCCCACTCGGAGATGGGGTCCTTCCTCTCAGAGTTCCCCGGCTCCCCAGCCCCTAGGAAGAAAAGGCCACCTGTGCCAGCATTCACAGCCCTGTATGGCCCGAACCCGCCCACCTTCCCGGCACACGCTTCCACGTGCACACACGCTTCCATGCACACACACACCTCCATGCACACATGCTTCCATGCACACACACACCTCCATGCACACACACATCTCCATGCACACACACACCTCCATGCACACATGCTTCCATGCACACACACACCTCCATGCACACACACATCTCCATGCACACACACACCTCCATGCACACATGCTTCCATGCACACACACACCTCCATGCACACACACCTCCATGCACACACACGCTTCCACGTGCACACACGCTTCCATGCACACACACACCTCCATGCACACACACGCTTCCTACACGCCCCCCGCCGCCCTCAGCGGCACCGACTTCCTTTCCTTCCTCGCAAGCCCTGCCTTCCGTGGCCTCGCCATGCCTTTGCCTCCGCTGTGGTCTTCCTTCTTGCCGGAAGCTTCTGGTTCCCCCGTCCCCTTGTTCTGGGGCCTGGGGAGCTCATTCTCGTCCGGGGCCCACGCCCCTCCCTAAGCAGCCAGCTGCCCCTTGGGATGGCAGGAGCCTTTGTTCCATCCTGCGATGGAGGTTCCTCCATCCGCATTCCACTGCCCTTCCTCACTTCCCCTCCCCCAAGAGGGACCAGCCCGAGGCTCCTAACTCCAGGTGAAGGGAGACTCCTGTGTGAGCCGCTGGGTGCCACGGAAGGCGCCAGGGCAGGGCAGGGTCTCAGCGGGACTGCAGGAAGATCGCCTCCTAAACATGTGAGGTTCTGATAGGACTGGACAGTTTTTTGATGGAAGATTGTGCATTAAGTGAAAAAAGCGGTTTATAAAACCGCATGTATAATATAATCCCACTTGAGGTATATTTAGAACTGTGTGTGTGAACATGGAAAAGTCTAGAAGGATACACACTAACAGGTTTAGGATACTGAGTTATCTCTGGGTTGTGTAACTATGGATAATATTTTACTTTCTGTTATTTACCTGCATTTTCTACTTTCCGCCCATGCACATCTATTCCTCTTATACAATTTCTTTTTAAAGGGAAAAGAATAAAAGACACAAGGTAAGGCGGGTCTGAATTAGGAAAACGGCTGAAGGACCGAATCTGAGATTACGTAACAGAGGAAGATCATCAAGGACCGACAAAATGGTCCTACATTTGTCAAGTCAGTAACGTGAGGACTAGAACATTCAAAACAAATCATCCAATCAAAGGGGAACTGAAGAATCCCATTTTGTATCTGTCTGTCTGGAAGGTTTTTTTTGTTTTTTTTTTGGAAGTTTTGACAACAGAATAAGTCGCCGTGTCCTAACCTGGAAATGTCAGCCAGGACACCGAGGATCAGCCAGGAATCCTGGCGGGAGTGTCTGTGCGCAGCCAGGCCGGGGAGCCCTGCGTGGGTGAAGGGCAGCGGCGAGGGGGAGGGCACACCTACGGGGAGTGACGGGACACAGGACTCACCAAGGAGTGGAGGCCACTGAGGAGAGAGAACAGCGTGAAGTAGGAGGAGGGCGGGTTCAGGGGAAGGCGTGGCCGCCTGCGTCACCCCACACCCAGGCGGAGAAACGGGGACCCCTGAGAAGAGTCCCTGCCTTGGGCGACGACGGGAAATTTGTCAACGCTCACACGGTAGTGACGCCGCTACCCATTGTGAGCCACCATCACCACCCGGTGTAAATTTCTTCTTCATAAAACACCTTAACAGCTACGCTCCCAGGAAAACATAAGGATGGAATAAGGCAGGATGAAGTAGACGGGCCCCTGTTTTATCTTCTTTCCTCTAAAGCGGGGGGGGGGGGGGGGGACACTTTTCTCTGCCAAGGGCCATTTGGGTATTTACAACTCCATTCGCTTAGTTTCAATGTGCGCTGCTATGAAAAAGCTCCCAGATTTGTGGAATTTCGAGTCCCGCCTGCGGTTGCCTCGGCAGGGCCAGACCAAACGATTTCTCGGGTCTCACACGCCCCCACCCCGGGCTCCGGGAAACAACCCCACAAAGAGTGTCACCTAACTGGAGGAGGGCACCAAGCCTGGCCCTCCTGCTGCTTTGACGCTAACACAGGGGAGCTGGTTGGGGGTGATAAGGAGGCGGCACATACCACCCAAGCTCTCCCACTGGTGACACCCCAAAACCACGGAGGACAGAAAACACTCCGAGCCAGGCTCTGCAGAGCCATAACACGCCGGGGCCTGAGGAGGGAACTCGGGGCTCACAGAAGGACCGCTGGCTGGCCGGAGGCTTCCCCGCAGCCCTGGGGGGCGGTGAGGAGTGTGGCGGACTGGGCCTCAGGGGCTGGGCCTCGGGGGCGTGTGAGCCAGACACCAGGGAAGAGGCTGTGGGGGAGCAGAAAGGAGGGGAGGTGACCCAGAGGAGGGTGAGGGAGTGTCTAGGTTTGTTGCCCATTTTTACGTTGGGTTGTCTTTTTCATGTTGATTCAGGAGTCAGTCATCCGTCCCGGATCCGGGTTCTTTGTCAGATATGTGTACTGTAAATATTCAACCCGGATACTGTATTCAGTAGTACATCCTTGAGAATATGTCGCGTGAAGACTCCATTCACAAAATCAAACACACTCCCTCATGTGAAGACTCCATTCACAAAATCAAACACACTGCATCTGCATGAAGGTCCAGGCCAGGGAAAACGAAGCTGCGAGGATGGAATTTAGGACACCTGGCCGCACTGGAGGGGGGTGGGCGCTGGGAAAGGGCAGGGAAGAACGGACTGAGGTGGTGAGCACACTCGGTATCTTACCCAGAATGGCACTTGCCAAATTTCACTGAAATACACACTTAAAATCTGTGCGTTTTCTTATATGTCAGAGATCTCAATTACTAAAGAAAAGACAAAAAATTAGGGTATAAGTCTGACCTTACAAAAAAGTTATTTACTTCTGATTTTAGTAATAATATCGAAATCTTACAAACAGTATTTCATGATTACCTTCTGGTTAGTTAACCTCCCCCACCAACACCTATACCCCCTCTCCCCCTCCTCACCCACTCACAGGTGAATTCCGCCATCAAACACAGGCCTATGACAACTACCACTGCCAAGGTCAAACCTTGTACTTACAGACATTTAATGGTGTCACACAGAACTAGCGTTAAACAGCCAAACATGCTCTACTTCATTCTTTATTAAAATAAAGAGGAAATAATGCTGAAACCATACAATGTCAAGACACAACATACGTGTGGACAGCTGTTCTGAGGAGATAGCGCCGGGGCTGTCTCTGAGATTAATGAGCTCACGGAGCGGGCCTATTAGCGGGGAACACAGCCTGTGCGGAATCGGGGCCCTCAGGGCCAGCCAGCCCCTCAGGCCGCTGGGAGGCCTAACAGCGGATATTCTGATCATTAAGGTTTTAAATATTCCGAATGGTGCTTTCCGAAGCCCAATTTATACTTGAAACGCACTTTAATCTCTTCAGAAACGAACGAGAAGCTTCTCTCTCATCCGTGAGTTAAACGCTACGCTCTTTCTCCCTGCTAACCTGTGAGAGGTTACCATCACACCAGGGGCCCAAGGACAAAGCGAGAGGCAGTCCCTGGCCGCAGTTCAGGAGGGAAACATACAAACAGGTCATCTAATCCAACCTGAGGAGAGGCTTCTAAAATCGCTGAGGACCTGGTACTACAGCCACACCGGGACTGGGCACCTCAGTCGCACGGGGCGGGGACCTGCGGGGTGGAGGCCGGGTCCAGGGGCCTGGGCGGGCGGACCCCGGGGGGCGAGGCAGTGGCCAAGAGGGAGGGCCCAGGGGTGGGCAGACAGCGCTGGGGCTAAAACCAACAACGGAAAGGAAGGCCACGGAGGCCCGGGCACAGCCGAGGGGCAGGGGCAGGGCGGGCAGGGCCGCGTGGAGAGGGACAGGCCGGCCTGAGGGAGCGGGCTGCACAGAGCCTTCCGGAAGGAACCAATGCGCCTGTCCTCTGGACACGACCTCAGAGACCAGCTCGCCGGCCGCCAGCCTCAGGGAGAACTGGGAGTCATGGTCCAAGGAGACGTGGGGTGCAAGCAGCAGTCTGCTCCAGCCCGGCCCAGGCCCGGTGAGGGGGACAGGGCAGGAGACCGGGCGGGGCAGCCAGCGGGTAAAGAACGCCAACACGGCGCCATGAACTCCAAAGCGGTGAAGAGCCAGGGTGACGGGGACGGTCAGATCCAGGAGACGGGACTGCGGTGGGACCGGACCTCGGCGTCTGTGGGGCTCGGGGACCTGGGCAAGAGCAGTTTCTGCGAGAGGGTGTGGATGATGGACGAAGTGAAGTCCCCGCAGAAGGTGGCTTTCAGCAAGTCTCACGGCGAAGGGGAAAGAGGGCCCCAGTGGGCAAGGCATCTGGACTGAAAGATGGTTTTGAGTGGGAGTGAGTGGGAGGGAGGGGGGGAGGGGAAAGGGAGGGAGGGAGGGAGGGAGGAGGAAGGCATATATTGAGAGTTTTATATTGAGAGTTTCCAGTGTTCAAATACTAGAGATAGAAACATAGAAATGGTGGAGAAAATGTCAAGACCGGGAAATAACTGGTAAAGATACCAAGGGGAGAGGAGGTGGGACATACAGTTACTAAGAGGGGTCTGGGTGCGGGGGGAGAAGGACACCTCTTCTACTGACACAGAAGAGAAAGCCCCGGGGCGGGGATGCTCAGAAACCCAGGTCTGCAGCAGGTGGAGGGATAGGAGGGAATCCGTCTTCTCATTGTGGTGCCACAGAGCTTACTTCTGTTGAACCAAGACAGGTCGGTTTGTTCCTGGTTCCCCAAATTATTTAAGGGGGAAAAGCTAAATTCTTACGGATAGAAAGTACGTATAAAAGTGAGATTTAAATCGTTACACATTTCGGACATTCCACTGCCTTGTTTATTTTCAATGACAGAAAAATGAATTATCACTTAAAATGAACATAACTTTAACAAAATTAGTCCCTTCCACCATAACATTAGAGCATTTGGTTGTCAATCATTAATAAGCAAGAACATAGCACCATGAAGGGTGATTACAAATACAAAAGAAAAGCTAACTTCAAAGCCCACGATTACGAATCCTTCATGGAACCTGCAGAAGCCTCCGGAGCGAGCATCTCCGTACGAAGCGGCGCTTCTCCTGGCGGTTTGTCCTGAGCAGAGGCAGGACGCCCGCGCCCTCTGCCCGGAGCTGCTCCCCGGCAGCACCCGTTTCACCGGGAACCCCCCGCGGCCTCTCCCTGGGCCCTCGGACCGGCTGGCATAGCTCCGGGACCACAGCGCCGCCTGCGTGCCCGGGGCGGCGGACAGTCACCAGCCGCGCTTCCCCACAGCCACCTCCTCGAGGCCCGGCTGGGGGCGAGCGTTTTATTATCTGACCTGGGTTGTCTCCTTTCGGTGGGAATTGCTGGAGTGTGACCTTCACCCCAACCCCACTCTTCCTGGAGCCTCGCGTGGGCTCCCCCGGGGACCCGAAGCCTCCCACCCCGCCCAGCGCGCAGCCAGGCCTCCAGCCGCTGGAGCTCAGGCGCCGGGAGCGCGCCCGTCCATCGGCCGTCCCGGGAGAGGAAGGTCTGCCCGGAGAAGGAAAGGCCCGAGGGAGCCAGGCACGGACAGTCCCCACACGGTCTGTGCTGTGACAGACCCCGCTGTGAACACCCTCAGCTACGAAGAGGCCCCGTTCCCACGGGCTTTCTGTGCCCCCAAACGCCACGGTTTACACAGGCCGCTGCAGGGCCTCGCTGATAAACGAGCATCAGCTGAAATGATCTCCTACTGGACGGCGTTCCCAACGACCTAACACGGGCTATGTTAGGTTAGTTTAACAGCCCTAAGGGGTTTAAGATAAGAGAATACAAACGTACCAGGTATTTCTCAACATCTATACAAGTAGAATAATGATTCGTAAGTGAAATAAACAAAATAGGTATCAGTGAGTGTCATATGCATGCAACCGTCTGAACAACATTCCCAAGAGGTAAACAGCTTACTCTAAATATAAATACACACATGTAAGCAAGCACATAACGCCCTCAAGCAGGTGTTCAAAAGCGTCCATGGCCGTGCCAGGGCCGAGACGGACGTAACAGCTCTCAAAGTGAGAGGTGCCCCCTCACAACCCCCCCGCCCCCAACCACAAAGAACTCAGGAAGCAGAGGCAAGACGGGGGCAGGGCTTCCCCACAGCCACCGCCACCGCTGGGCTTCCAGGCTGGGCATGGGGTCAGGTCTCCCTCGAGCCCACCCTCACCCCCGCCACACACACCCTCAGACACACACAACCCCACACACACCCTCAGACACACACAACCCCACACACACCTTCACACACACCCCCCACACCCTCACACACACACCCCCACAACCCCTCAGACACACACCCCCACACACCCCTCAGACACACACCCACACACACACTCACACCCCCCCACACACAGACCCTCAGACACACACAACCCCACACACACCTTCACACACACACCCACACCCTCAGACACACCCTCACACACACACCCCATACACACACCCCTCAGACACACACCCCCATACACACCCCCACACACCCACCCACACACACCCCTCAGACACACCCTCACACACACCCACCCCCACACACACCCCCACACACACCCCACACACACCCTCACACACACCCTCACACCCACCCACACACCCCCCACACACATACCCCCTCACATACCCCCTCACACACACACACACACACACACACACACCCCTCACACACACACCCACACACATCCTCAGAGACACACACACACCCCCACACACACACACACCCTCAGACACACACACACACTCACACACACACACACCCACACACACACCCACACACATCCTCACACACACCCACACACACCCACACACACACCCCCACACACACACCCTCTGCTGGGCGGGCAGACAGATGACCCCTTTCTCTCTCTGCCCCAGAACCCCAACTCTACACACATGCCCCGAACTCCTAACTGGACGTCCGCTGAGGACCAGTCCTGAGAGGGGCCGCCGTGAAGAAGCCGCCCTGTGGAAGGGCCCCTCTCTGCGCGGCCCCGGAGCGGGGAGCCCTGGCCCACACCCGCGTCTCCCGCAGAGGAACACTTACTGTGGACGTGGTCGATGTAGTAGACACCGATCTGGGGGTCAAACCCCGCTTCCCAGCCCCACGGCAGCTCATCCCCAACACAGTCCGCAAACGACAAGGGCTTCGTCAGCCTGCAAGACAGCAGAACAAGGCCGTGACTCTCCCTCCGCGCACCCGAAGCCAGCCCGGCCCCGCGGCGTCCACGCGGCGTCCCCTCTCCGTCCTGCTGTTTCCGGGGTTTGCACCACCAAGTTTGAAATCTTAAAGAAAAAAGGGGAACATCCAAAAAGTAGCAGTAAGTCATAACACCCTTCGGACAGCTCACGGCTTCACACTGGGAGATGCCTGTGTACACAGACGGACAAGGCCGCAGGAGAAGCCCCCGCTCTGCAGTTCCACGGCCACCCGTCCCGTCCCGTCCCCCCACCGCGAGAAATCCGCCCGACGTGACATCCTCCTCCCAGCACCTCTACGGCAGGTGTCTGCGGGCCACACCGACCTCAGGTTAGGATGCTCTGAGGTAAGTCACGGTCCTGAACACGCGACGGTGAGGTCCACTAGGAGTTCTTGAGAGGAGACACAAATACCCTATTTTTGTAAGTATCTCGTATGTAACGGTCATTGAACAAAGATAGTTTCTTTAGCCCTGACCGGTTTGGCTCAGTGGACAGAGCGTTGGCCTGCGGACTGAAGGGTCCCGGGTTCGATTCCGGTCAAGGGCATGTACCTTGGTTGCGGGCACATCCCCAGTGGGGGGTGTGCAGGAGGCAGCTGATCGATGTTTCTCTATCATCGATGTTTCTGACTCTCTATCCCTCTCCCTTCCTCTCTGTAAAAAAATCAATAAAATGTATTTTAAAACAAAAAAGTTTCTTTAATATTTTTTATTAATTCCAGAGACACACGAAGTATTTACATCAGTGTGGTCTCCCCTTTTGAAACTGCCTCGTCCTGTCTCTTTAAGCTGCAAAACCAGCGGGACACTAGTTTCCGAAGCAGAGGGCAGGTTTCAGACTTAACTGTGGCTGATTTCCCCTCCCCCCTTCATTCTGAGACTTCCCTGGGCTGCAGAGCAGCGACCGCCACAGACCAGGGATGTCCTGTTGTGGAGTGACCAGCAGCAACGGACACAGCTTCTAATGGCACCCAGCACGGCTCCCTCTAAATCACCTGGAACCCTCTAATCCATGCAAATGAACACCAGCTCCCGCGTGGCCAGCTGAAACACGCGTCGCTTGCAGCATCACACCATCCATCAGAATAACACACTGCGCCGTCTGCCCTCAGGATGCTGGGAGAACAGTGGAAAGAGGGAACCCCTTTCTCCCAGGCCCAGCCCGCAGCAGCCTCCTCCAAGGACCCACACCCCCATGGATGGAAGGAAGGACGCGTCTGTCCTCTTGGTCTTCCCTTCACATGGAGCCCGCTCTGAGGACGCTCCAGAGCTATGACCTTCAAAGCCGGTGCAGCCATGGACTCGCTCCCGGTGAGCCCCTCCCCGACTCCTCCCTGGTCCTCAGCTTGCTTCTCTCGGTGGGGAGCGTGCCATCCTGTCCCCACACTTTCCCTGCCTCCAGCGTGAATGGGAGGAGAGGAGGGGATTGCTCTAGAACGGAGCCTAGGACATGGTAACGGCCAATGCACGTTGGAGATGGTTAATGCGAGCACGATGCGTGCACTGTCTCACGTGCGCTCCAGAGGAACCGAGTCAGTCTGTCCTCACCGCCGGCCGCATCGACACCCGGGGACTGGCTGGAAATGGCCTCCCTGGACCTGCAGGCGGCCCTTGGAACCAGAACCCCCGGGCCCAGCAGTGCGTGTTTCGTCCGGCTCTCCAGGGAAGGCTGGGGGTTGGGGAACGGCTGGCGCAGGAGTGAAGAGCTTGGAGTTTGGGCCAGAGAGACCTGCGTGGAGCCCGGCTCTGTCACTTACCTGCTGCACAGCCTAGGCCGGGTCTGTAACCTCAGACGCCCGTTTCCCAATCTATTTCCTAAAAAGGCGGGGGGGGGGGGGGGGGGAGGTTAAATGAGAACTGAACAGAAGAATGCCTGACAAGGGCTAAGCTTCAATATATACTGGGCGAGTAAAATGAACCTCAGACACGGTAAGCAACCTGCCCGGATAAGGCAATCTGCCCTATTTACTTTGTGAACCTGGAGCCCATTTGAACTCAATCTGAGTCGGAAAAAAACACCCCTGCGTTCTTAGAATTGTGCTCAAATTCCATGTTGTATGAACTGCCCAGGAAAATTGAGTTTTCTCCTGACAAAGGAATTGGATACTACAGCCAACCATCCCCTCGCCATAGGAAGCGGCCTGGCTCCGTGCCGTCTACACGGCTGGTCTCTGACCGCTCGATGAAGCCGGGCAGATGAGCCCTGAGCCGGGAGGCCTCGCATGGCATTCTGTCTGAGGATTCTCTTCCCCGACGCCCTCAGCATCGCTGTCTGAGAGGTGCGTGTGTCCTCAGAAAAGGACGAATAGGAGACCCCGGAACGGTGCCTTTAAATGGCAGGAGAGATGCTGTGCGAGCCCAGTCCTGGCGCCACATGCACGCAGAGGCCCGGATGGGACATGAGCGTGACCAACCGCCGGCATCAGACGTCACCCGCCCCGGGACACCTGCTCAGTTACAAGCCCCGGGAACACGACTCTCCTTGGAAAGAACCCAGCTCCCCCATCAATTGTGCAGCAGTAATAAGCCGTTTATTGCCTGTCGCTGTTCTAAGGTGGAATTACATCTCCCAGGTACGTGTCCCTGTGAACTCGGTTAAACACTCGGACGTTCCCATTCCTGGAAAGTCTCATGTGAAAACTTGTTCTGCAGTGTCGCTTCCAACATACAAGCTATCCTTTATTTCCTGCATCTGGGTGAACACGTATCTTTTCCCCACACTCTGTCATTCAGTAAACCCATTGAATAAAAACGGGTTCGTTTCAAAATTTTAGGGTTCAATTCTCGAGAGCTTGTTTGGAGGTTCTAGCAGGGGAGCGCGGCTACTCGTATACCCTTGACCGAAGACCGGTCCTCTCCTCTGGGGGGAAGGTCGTCCTCTTCGACGGAGCGCGCGGCTTCGGGGGGGACGCACGTGGGTCGGTGAGGGAGGAGGGGGACGCCCGCCCAGCCAGCCAGATCAGCCGAATCAACCCTGGCGATCAACGGGGTGACAGATGTCGCAGCCAGATCGCCCTCACATCCGTAGGGTTTAATTCTTATCCAAAGGACAAGGCATACACAGAAGAACATTCTCAGGGAGCAAACAAAACCCAGCACTGGGCTATGCTGCGACCCTGCTAAAGGGGACACGTAACTATCACACACGAAGGAGAAACACAAAACAAAAAGAAATCACGGATGTGTTCCAAAGCGAAAAACAGTGTGAATCCCAACAAATACAGCAAACAGAGAGCACCAGGGTGGATGAGCTTGCGTCTTCCTCTTGTTTTGCACCAAGAGGCCCTGACGTATCCCACCTCCTGGGCCGTTCAGGGAGGAAGCACGGACGGAGCCGGTTTGCGCCTTTCCCGCCATGCAGCAACATCCTGCAGAAGGCCCAGAGCTGACAAGAGCCTTCCCGCGAAATTCCAGAGACGACCATTTGCTTAACGGTGTCCTCCTGCGCACCGTGACCGACGTAAAGAAAACGGGAACTTTCTGCAGCTCTTTGGCGAAGTTTACGCATACAATTTGAACGTGGCGTGGCGTTTCCTCTCCGTCGGGCACGATCTCCTTCTTTTACACAATCCGTCCCCGAGTGTCATTGTCACGTCACGGATACCTGTCCTACGACATGAGGTGCCACACGTACACATACTTACTCGCCACGATTGCAGGAGGTGAGCACCACGCGTGGGCAGGCACACATCCCGGAAAACCGAGTGTGCGCTGACTGCACTACGTGAGAAGGCGCGTGAGGGCGAGAAGCCGTTTCCAGGTTAGTGACACTCCTGCCACGCTTCAGCCCGCCCCGGGCACGGTCCACGGTGAACGTGACAGGTCTTACCGGCTGCCTTTCCCGGGCAGCACCGGCCATTGTCCAGCCCGTCAGCTCGAGGGCTGTCCACTGTCTGATGACGACAGAATCGCCCCGTGCACTCCACGGGGAAGACGGAAGGATGGGGTTTGCAATTTGAATCGTAAAGGGAGGGGGGATAGTAGGAAGATCCCCCAGTAATGGTGTTGATTAGCTCCTCAAAACGACTTCTGTCTGTCTGTGTCTATTACTGCTCCGGCCAGAGAAACCAGCCGCACGGAGGAACAAAAAGCTGGGGGCGGGGGGCCGGGAAGAGAGGAGGGGACAGCAGGAAAACAGCCTTTAGGAGAAACGAGACAAACTGGCCTCCCACGCGTGGCTCTGTGTCTTGTGGAAACGAGCCTTCCAAAGGAGCCGGGTTAGACCTGCCCGGGGCCGCGGGCCACGGCGGCGGCTGCTCCCAAGGCGAAGGACGCGCCCCGTGAGCACAGCGGTCAGCAGCGGCGCCGGTGGCCTAACCGGGCTCCTGTCCTCAGGTTTAGTTGGTCATCGTGTCGGCCCGGGCTAGGCCCACCTGCCACCTCCCCACTGTGCGGAGAGAGCTACACGAACCCCGCTTCCTCGCGAGGGGCTCAGGTACTGGAGCGCGATGACCTGTTTCCCAGCCCGCCCTCCTGGAACCCCAGCGCCATTCCCCGCTCACCGGCTCCCGCATCCCTCCCCCCTCAAAGCCTGCAGCCTCCTGCCCTTCACCCCTCCCTCTCCAGCTCGGCAACTCCCCCCGATCCACGATCCACGCTATCAGGTATTCATCTCCTCTCACAGTTCCTTCTCCCGCCTCCCACCAGCCTGCCCACTCCTTCCTGGGATCTTCTGGCATTCATTCCCAACCGTTCCCTCCCTCCAACCTGCACCCTTAAACCGTTCCCTCCCTCCAACCTGCACCCTTAAACCGGGAGCACTTCAGGGGGCCCCACCCACATCGCCCTGATGCCAGCCAACCGAGTTCCATGATTACTGGTGAGTATTACTTCTGAGAGGCGGTGTTTGTGGGTGATTCCCTTTGGTCAGGGCACCTTGCTTATGCTGTTGCTATGGGGATACATATGTTATTTGCAAAAATGTCAATACTTACAATATTTTATGTAAAAAAGTCCATTTTTCTATCATCATACTAATGATATGAAGCACTTCCCGAGTGTTTACCACGTACCCAGAGCGTCAATACGTATGAGCGTGAGTTAAATCCTCATGAAACTGCAGGGCAGACAGAACTATCATCACCATGGGAATGGTCTGAGGAAACAAAGCGTCCTGGGAACCAAGTAAACACGTGATGCTGCAGCACACGCCTCGCACGGGAGGGCACCTGTGGGTTCCGCCAAGTTCACGATGCAGGCTACGGCGCCACTGTTACCGGTGCACGGGCGTGGCTGCTGATACCCCACTTAGATCTGACCATCACCCGTTTCCGGAAGAGGCGTCAGGAAAGGGGTCGCTTGGTAGGTTCTGGAGGGAGCAGACGGGAGGGGGCTGGCCTGAAGATGACACTGGCTGCCCCCAGAGCCGCTCTCCGAGAGCCAAGGCTGCGTGCGGCTGCCCAGGCCCACCCTCCCCACTCCCAGCAGAGGCGCTGAGGGGTGTTAATTCCGATCACAGATCCAGGACATGCAACTCTTCAATTCTTTAGTTTAGAGAGTTAGCCAAAGATCAAAAGTAGCTTTTAAAACATATTTCTCTCTTAAGTCCAGTGAAGCCTCGTTTCTCGAAGGCTGTTCACGAAGCGGTTTGTTCGAAAACTGGGTCGTTTTTCCCCATTAGAAATAATGGGAACTGAATTACTGTCCCAGACCCCCAAATGACCCCCGTTTCAACCTTTCCTATATGCAGTACACGTCTCATGTGCTGTTTAGCTGATAAACAAACACTTCTCTTATTAAATTCACAGAACCACCCGTTACTAGCCTTGCAGAAATTTTCATCGGTCACTGCCTGGTCAATGCGATCACCGGCTAACTGCGTTTCCTTTATCCAAGCAGCAACAGGGCTTCCACCTCTTCAAGCACCTGCGATGGCCGTGTTGGGAGCATTCTCACACTCTTAGCAACATTAGCACTCTCGATGGCCTCATCCCGTTCTAAAACTGTGCTAATCCTCCATGTCTCCTTCATTGGTTGCCTTTGAGATGTTTTTTTGCCATGCTGAGATGTCTTTTAAAATATATTTCAGCCCTAAACGGTTTTGCTCCATGGATAGAGCATCGGTCTGCGGACTCAAGGGTCCCAGGTTCGATTCCGGTCAAGGGCATGTACCTTGGTTGTGGGCATATCCTCAGTCGGGGGTGTGCAGGAGGCAGCTGATTGATGTTTCTCTCTCATCGATGTTTCTCTCCCTTCCCTTCCTCTCTGGAAAAAAATCAATAATATATATATATATAATTTTTTTTTTTAAGAAAAGAAACAGAAAATAACAAGCCTTGATGCGGACGGGTAACATGGGAACCTGCACATTGCTGGTGTGAACGTAAGAGGTGCACTGTCTGTAGAAGGCAGGATGGCAGCGCCTCAAAAGGCTGCACATGGATCTGCTATATGGCCCCGCCATCCCACCCCGAGGTCAGACCTAAAGGACCTGAAGACAGGTACCCAAACAACTACATATGCACACGTGTTCGTGGCAGCAGTGGCCACAGTAGCCAAAAGGTAGAAACCACTCAAATTTCTGTCATTGGATAAGTGGGTAAACAAAGTGTGGTACATACATGCAATGGAGTATTATTCCCTGCTACAATGTGGACGAACCTCCAAAACATGCTCAGTGAGAGCAGCAGACACGGAGGGTCCCACAGAGACTGAAGTATGGCTGTACATACATGGAACATCCAGGACAGATGGATCCACGAAGACAGAAGTACGTCCGTGGCTGCCAGGGGCAGAGAGGGGCACAGGGAGAGAACCGGCCCCCTGGGCGTCGGGAGTGCGGGAAGCATGCTGAACTAGCTGGAGGGAGCCGGTGGTCGCACATCACTGCGAAAAGACTGTGTCAGTTTAAACTAATTAATGTGTGGTATGTGAAGCTCACCTCAATAAACTGGTTTTTTCACCTTTATTATTGAGATTATTACAGGTCTCCCTCTTTTTTCCCCCACTGCTCCCCTCCACCAGTTCCCGCCCTGCCCCAGGCCTTCGCCACCCTCTTGTCCGTGTCCATAGGAAATGCATATATGCATATAAGATCTCTGAATAAACTGCTTTTTAATAGTAATAAGTTAGAACAATGCTAAGACTCCAAGTGAATAAAATATTTCCACAAGAGGAAGTAGAATAATAAAAACATGGGAAAGTGTTCAACTTCACTAGAATAAAACAAAACGCCAAATGAAACAATAATCAGGCTTAATTGTAAGCTTACACGACGATCAAATTTTGTTTTGTTTTAATAGTAATGAAACTTAGCTCTGGTGAGGATGTGAGTAAGCAGACACTCATTCATTGCTGGTGATTCAGTAACTCGATACGATCTTTTTAAGAAACAACTTGGCAATATTAAAAGCCATTCAAATGCTGATTACACGTAACCTAGGAATGCTATTCTCACACGGTGCTCCTGCATCCTGTCCCACCTGGCACCCTCAGGAAGACTCAGCAGCCACACACGGATGTCCCTCCCTCCAACCCCCAGCTCCTCCTGGGCCCGGCCCTGCTCTGCTCCCCGAATCCCCGCACGTGCCTGCCCTGTAAATAGTCAGCAAGTAATCCATGTCGACTGAATGCATGCACCTCGGACAGGAAGACAGCGATGAAAACAATTATATCATGGAAGGATGGTCACTTGTTTTTAATTTTCCATGTATGTGTATGTCACGGTAAGTGCATTTACTAAAAAGAACATGAGGGCTGATGTTAAGCTGGAAGTTGATAAACGTGTTTCCTGACAATGGGACCAGGTAGGAGAAAAATCTTTCAAGACTGCATCGAGATCAATGGTCCTGTGAAAGTTTAGTTTATTCTAATTTACATTTAGGCATCGTCAGTGCATAGCCAAGTAGAACACAGAATTTTGGTAACAAGGAGGTAGAAGAATTTACCTCAGGTGTTTCAGTAATTCAGAGGGTGCTGTTTTTAGGGGTTTACCCTTCAGAAGCAGGCAGCGCGCTCTGCAAACACTTTCACCCTAACCTCTCCTCTCTCCTAAGAGCCAGGAAATGTTTGCTTGTGAGATAATCTGGTTTTGGGAAATAGTTTGAGAATTTAAGTGGCTACGCCGGCCAGGAAGGTAGGAATGTTTGAGAGAGGAAGGAGGCTGAAAAGATTGTTGTCTAAACAAACCAACAACGACCCACCAGTCCTGTCTCATTCTCCCACCTACGGTTCCAACAACCCGCAGCCGCCCGGGTCTCAGCTCAGGGAGCAGCGGCTCCGGGGCCAGGTCTGGGGCCGGCCGGAGCGTCACTGAGGAGGGCGCTCCACCCTGACACCCCGCTAGGCGGAGAGGGCCTTGTTCTGCTCAGCCTCCCTCTTAACGAGGTTCATCAAAATGAGCCTACATCACTGTCATCCGCAGAAGGGTCTGGGAAGACGGAGTTTTCATGCCTATAACCTTACTCCGTAGGCACAATCCCAGTGAACACTTCCATTCCCAGCTACGTTCTCTCTTACGTAAATATATGCATATGTATACTGATTTGCACAAATAAAATAATACACATTTTGGCAAGATTAGTATTAAACTAAATAAACTATACATATACTATAGTTCTGAGTCCTGCTTTAAAAGACACAAGTATTACATTCGCATTATGAGGAATACACAAAATAAGATAAACTATTAGTAAAGTCTCTCTTTTCCCTATAGAATGGTATATATATAGTCCAATATTTTGGTATCTTTTCAGTATATAAATTCACATACTCTACAAAGCATACAAATAGGCTGATACTATGTGAATTTTACACAACTTTAATCAGTTGGCATGCAAGTTAGAACTCTTTCGAAGATCATACATCCAGTTTACCTTCATCTCCTTCTTTATACATTGCATAGATTACAGTCTACCATTCAACTAATAGACATTAGTTTCCATTTCTTTCCAGAGAAACTGATGTTTCAATTAATATGCTTATAAATATTTTTAGCTGTTTATTATTTTTAGAATGAATTTCTGGCAGTGAGTCAATGAATATATATACTTGCTATTATATATTTTCAATCCTCAACCAAGGATATGTTTTTACTGATGAGAGAGAGAGAGAGAAAAGAGAGAGAGAGAAAGGGAGGAAGGGAGGGATGGAGATGTCTACAAATACTAAGCATCAGAAGGAAGAAAAGCCATCCAGTACTAACAAGATGCCCCATTAACACCAGGAATTCACCAGACAAGCTGGCAAAGGGCGGCAATGTCACCTCAGGGCTCAGAAGCGGGGCCTCTGCCCGGCAGATGCCAACTCCCGCTACTGAAAACCCTACCGAGTGAGAGCCGGGACAGGGAGGGAGCCATCAGCTCGGCACAGGGGAGGAAAGATGCTTTCTCCTGTGCTCCCTCTGCCGGGAGCATTCTCCCTGCACCTGCTGCCTCGCCTCAGGGCTGTTCTCGAAGATTCCACGTCCTCCAAAGGGAGCCCTGTCCCCTCGGCTGTCACTGCTGAATGGCACCGGGTGGGCTCTGACTGGGAGGTATTTTCCTGCTCAAACTGGTCACTTTCTTTAGTTTACCCGTCCATGCAGCTCGCTGGGCTCCTGCTGGCTTTTCCTCTCTGTTTTCCACGGGTCAGATGGCGCTTGGCTCACAGACATTTGTTGGAGGAAACTCAGTTACAGAAGAAAAGCAAGTGGATTCTAGCCGGATGCTCTGTGGAGATCCAGGCTACTCAGAGCCAGCATCTACCTGATCACTCGGGGTGCCCGAGAGCCACGTCCGTGTAACGCGGAGAAAATACAACTCCTGACGGCTCACCCCCAGCCAGTTCCCCCAGCCCCTCCTTCCCCCGACTCCCCATCTCAGAAAATGGCACCCACCCGCCCAGATGCTCAGTCACAACGCGAGGCAGGCACCCTCGATGCTTCCCTGTCCAGCACGCCCCACGCTGGATCCACCATAAACCCTGCCGGCTGGACCCCAGCACGCAGGCTCGGCCCCCCCAGGTCCTCGGCCACCCTCAGCCACGCCACCAGCACCGCACGCCTGCACCGCAGCCTAACTCCCGACGGCTGTGCTCTACGCATCACCCTGCAAGCCACTCTCCACGCAGCAGCTGGCGATATGCTTTTTACATAAACGTTTAGTTAGAAACGACGGGGATCCGTCCTCCTTGTAGAACACGAAGAGACGGCCAACAATGCTCAGGCTCGTTCCCTCGGCCACCAGCTCCCCTGCTCCCCTCCTGGAAAGCGGAGGTCTGTGTCCGGGTCGCCGAGACCTGCAGGCTGCCCGTGACCGCAGCACGGCCGACCACGGCTACCTACGGGAATCGCGTCCATCGCCCCACCCAGCTGGCTTCTGGGATGTTACTGGCATGTCTGGTGTCTCTTGTTTATCACTGTCGTCTCTCCTCCTCACCCCGCAGCCCGTCCGCCCACCACGGGGTCCTCAGTGCCGAGAACACGCCGGTGCTCATCCGCATGTGCGACCCCCACTCTGTACCGGCGACCCCGGCGACCCGTGAGCTTTGCATGTGAAAGCACCTCATCCTGGCTGGCCCTGAGCACAGCGAACACACAAACCAGAAGAATCCGGTATTTTTTTTTAAAGCTCGAGGGCTGGAATTTCAGGAATCAAGTATCAGAAAACTAAGACAGGCCCCTGCGCAGCCCCAGGGATGGCTAACAGGCTGCGATCGATCCACTCCTGGCACCGGCTCTGCCGAGCACGCCATCGGTTCTGCCGCCTCGGAGGAAGGCCTCTCTGGCGGCATCCCCTCGCGTCCCCCGGCCCGCTCCCCTCGGGCGCAGCGCCGGGTCCTCCGAGCACTGGACATTAGACGTATGGCATGGCAGGAATGTCTGATAACTATACTAACGGCCGAGATCAGCCCTTAGTCATAAACAGAAATGCATGCCCTTCGACCTTCGACTGAAATTCAACTGGAAGCAAACAAGAGCCAAGAGCTGAAATGCCGGCTCAGGGTGCGTGGCGAGGGGTGGGCGGGGAAAGCTCTAAATATAGCTCCTCGTGGCTGAGGAGTTAAATACTGTTTATTTGTCTAAAGTGTTAATGCACCGCCATGGCAAAGCACTGCTTGGTTACCTCTGACATAGGCAGTGCCTGAGTTAGAGGAACAAGCCATTGAAAGCACTTGATAAAATAAGGACCATCCCATCTCCATCTGCCCTCACGAACATGTCCGTCCCTGGGCCTCATGTGGAGTCACTGACCCAGTTCTGTAGGGGCCGGTACAGTTCAGGATCTTGCCTTTCTAAGGCCACGCCACCGGATGAGAGGAGACACCAAGGAGGCCGGGCGACGTGGGACAACCAGGAAAGGCAGACGGGACCTGCACGCCGGCAGGAAACGGAGCTCCGTGCGCCTACCACCCGCGCAGCAGGCAGAGCGCTCACTGGTCTGGATGGGAGACGGGGGCACGAGGAGCGGGGGAAATGGGTCCCGTACTTGCTGTGTCGGAATGCCCTGAAAGGAGGTTATAATTCTGGCAGCAACGTGGTGACAGGGACATAAAATGTTAATCCCATGGGGAAAAAGGGATAATGATTAACTACGGAGAAAGCCAAAGGAAACTCGATTACAGAACATTAGACTGGTCATCCGGAAACAACATTCACACGGTCATAACAGTGTACACGTCGAGGAGCGGTCTCTCTGCCAGGTGACACAACACGCCAAGGTGACTGGGGAGGGGACGTGTGTGGACAGCGGGAAGGGCGCCAACTGGAAAACCAAGATACACAAACATGTTGTTTGAAAACACAGAGGTGACCATTCAGTAGCCGTGTGGCCGGCTCGGGGGGGAGAACCGGGTGTGGGTCAGGGGACTGCCGTTCGGCCTTGGGAAACCATTTCGTGTTTATTAATCATTTACGGAGACACCTTGGATTAAAACAAAGTTGTAAAATCTCCCACAAGCTTCCAATTTTAATTTCAAAAGTCAAAAAACTTTATCGGCTGTTGCTGCTCATTGATTCAGATGTATCCCTAAAGAGATCTCATACATTTTTAAAGTCACGTTTGCTCAAAATTCACATAAAGCACATCTTCTGTTTCTCTAAAGCACATAACCTAAACATGTGACGACATTACCGATGTAGTCTTTTAGTATAAGCTAAGTTGCAGCGAACCTTAAGTAAAGTTGAAAATATAAGTATTGTACCTATTTCTTCTAGCTTTTATTTAGAAGTCCTGTTACAGCCAATACAGAGATGCCAGGTAGTGTCTCAGTATCGTACCCTTGGCCCCGTCTCTGAGAGGCCACCGTGTGATTGGCAGGACCCAGCTTGGGAGGGACACCGCCCGGCAGGGGGCTGCGGGCCCTGTGGCTGGAGGGATGCAGAGATGAAGCCGGTTCCCCGGCTGCAGTGGGGCCGGTGGTCAGCAACTCCGCTCTCCTCAGCTCCCTCCGCTCTCCATGTTGTAAAGCAGGAAAACGAAGCCACTGGAAGGAAGTGCTCTTCTAAGATGTCATCATACAATGACCGTCTCCCTGCCCTCTTATTTCTAGCATGCGCCCAATAAACAGGACTGAAGATCATTATCCAGGAAAAGCTAGGTCCAAACACGGCTTTTCAACGTCTGAGGCTCCACCTGGCTCACCTCCGGGGTGGGGGTGCCGTCTTACCTCCCCGCTCCTGCCCTGGGCAGACCTGACCTGCCTCTGAGCTGCTTCCTTATCACCCACCACCACCCCGCCTTCCCCACAACAACACGCCAGGACCTCAGAGCTGGCAGGCTTGCCCACGGGAGCCCCTGCGAGTCAGGCACGTGCAGGTCACACTCACGGGAGGCTGGCAACGTTTTCTGTCTACACACCCTGAGCCTGTCCTCGACAGCGACGTCCCGTCTGCCACCTCGCTCTGAGGGCCAGCCCGACGTGGATCAGGGGACCCGGCATTTCCTGGAGCGGACATCCTCCTCTGGCCCAGGGCACAGCAACGGCTGCTCCCGTGTTTGCCTCTGCGGGCTGCTAAGCATCGGGAAGAACCCTCCAGCATCACTTCTGCAGCGGCTTTGAGTTCGTTTTACCCAAACAACCTACTATTCGCTAAGTAACTCGAAAACCTATTTTCCAAAGAAAACAAGATCATCCTTTTGAAGTGCACTCTTCTTCTGAAGCCCAAATTGGTGCCCACGTATTGATTTCATAGCAATTTCTCTGCCTCCCTTAACATCTACCTGATGGTTTAAAGTAAACCAGAATCAGGTTTCAAAGGTGTTCCTGGAATGAAAACATAAATCTACACGGTATGTCTGTTTGATGACGAAACAATTCCTTCTTGAGTAAATCACTGGTTTAAGAGAAGATGTAGCACTTGATTTATTTACAACAGGTCCTGAATCTCCAAAATGACTTAACTCTTTTAACACAAATTCAATGGGACATAAACAAATTGGGTTTGTATGCATACAGATATGCATCCCATTGTTTGGGTATAGCATGGTAACTCCAAAATTGTATTCCCGTAAGATTTCTCAGGGGGACATCCAAAAACATAATGATTAAAAAAAAAAAAACCAACCTCAACTTTCCCTAAAGGTATAAAAAATATACAAAACATACTTGTCAGTCTCCCTCAAACCTTCACAGCTAGTAACACATCTAATTTCAATGAGTATTCATAATTATTACATGTAATTACAATAAAATAGTTCTCACATGCCAATGATTTGTAAGCTTGTACTTATTTGATCTATTTTGTTCATTTTACTATTTCAAAGGTGTTTTAAAAATACAAATATACTGACTTAATACTTCATGCTGTAAAGAGATGAATTTCACATTTAACGATAATTTTTTTAAAACTCCTGTGTTTCTTCACATACCATAATTTAAAACCCCATTTTAATATGTGAAAATGGTATTCAATGTCCTTTTTAATTTTTATCCTTACGGATTTCTACCACAACCAGTGTTCACTCCGACACGCAATGGCATACAGGGAGGGAACGATGGGTTTAATAATCTCCTTTCTTTTTTAAAAAATATTTTTTTATTGATTTCAGAGAGGAAGGGAGAGAGAGAAACATCAATGATGAGAGAGAATCATCAATCGGCTGCCTCCTACACCCCCTTCACTGGGTATCAAGCCTGCAACCCGGACATGTGCCCTGACTGGGAATCAAACCTATGACCTCCTGGTTCATAGGTCAACGCTCAACTACTGAGCCACACCAGCCAGGCCTTTTTTTCTTTTTTAAACATATATTTTTATTGATTTCAGAGAGGGAGAGGGAAAGAAAGAGAGAAACATCAGTGATGGGAGAGAATCACTGATCGGCTGCCTCATGTCCCCACACTGGGGATCGAGCCCACGCCCCGGGCATGTGCCCTGACCGGGAATCAAACTGTGACCTCTTGGTTCATAGGTTGACACGCAACCACTGAGCCACGCCTGCCGGGCAACCATCTCCCTTCTTCATGTTTGCTCTCTCCAAAGAATTTCTAGGCACCAGAGATCTTTAAAAACAAGCTTCAGCAGCCTTGAAGTAGAGTAGACCTCTTTACTGTATCACAGCTAAGCTGAGGCACACAGACCCCGAGGGGACTGGGCCGAAGGGCACCACAGAGTCCCCCAGACACAGCTCTGTGGGGAGGTGAAGCACCCAACACGAAGAATCAGAGCGCCAGGTGCCCCGGGCTCTGCCACGGCTTACTGGGGAGCGTCAACTCGGAATGACCCCCGTGCGCGTTGGTTTCCTTCACCCAGAGAGCGACAGGGTTTGAGTCAAAGATCCAAAGTCAAGCATGCTCTGAAGCTTAATGACTGTTTAGGTTCTGCAAAACTTCACTGGAGCTGCGGTCATCCCCGCCTCCCTTTCCCACTGACCTACACAGGAATCTAAACGAGCCTTAATGGCACTCGCCCCGACCATTTTGTTGGGAACCCAAAGGAGTCCTGGGCTGTATCAGGCAGGAAACACAAGGGTCTTTTTAAACCTTTAAAAAACAGCAACTGTTCACTGACTCCCACTGCTAACGACACAGACTCCGAGGTGCCTGGTCTGCACTGGGACACTCGGCATCTGGCCTCAGCTCGCCTTCCCACCTTCTTTCTAGGGATTCCTTTTGCCGTTCCAAAAGCTCCCAACTAACCGTGCTTTCCAACTCCACCAGCGCCTTCCTCTCGCCGCCCATGTTGTTGTTCTTGACCGTCCTCTCTGTCCACAGAGGCAAGTGTCACCTAATCCTCAAAGACAGGAGGCCACGTACTTTGTCATCCAAACTGGGACAAAAATTTTTTAAATATATTTTTATTGATTTCAGAGAGGAAAGGAGAGGGAGGGAGAGATAGAAACATCAATGATGAGAGAGAATCACCGATCGGCTGCCTCCTGCACGCCCCCTACTGGGGATCAAGCCCACAACCCGAGTATGTGCCCTGACTGGAATCGAACCGTGACCTCCTGGTTCATAGGTCGATGCTCAACCACTGAGCCACGCCGGCCAGGCCAAAGTGGGACAATTTTGACAGTGAAAGGAGATATTAATTGGATGGGACAAGGGATGCTAGCTGTAAACTGGGGCTTAACACGCAGACGGGCCCCAGGAGGGCTCTACACAGAGCCCAACTCAAAAGCACAACTGCTGGATAACCTGTCCTCCCCTAAAGCTCGTCTCACTTTACATCTGCACCCCCTGAGTATGCTTCTGCTGTGCATCGGAGCTGTGCGTCCGGTAGGCTAACCAGTCTGGGTCCCGAATGATTCAGCGTTACACTTCCCACAATGCCTCGCTTGTAGTGGTAGGTTCCCAATAAACACTAGATGCAGGCATGAGCTCTAGGCCTGTCTAACTCTCATATATAAAAGTCGCTGCTTCAGATCAGGGGGTGCCTTTTTAAATCAGCACCAGCCACAGAGAAGAACCACACTCCGTGGCCACACCAAAGTCCTCGCACTCAGAGATGCTCACGAGCTGTGATGGCGCGTGTCCTGATAGGAAACGTCCCTGGTGCATCTCTCAAGTGCACATGCGATGGATCCAGCCACGTGGGGCCTTGTGCACAGCTCCACAGACTCTGCTTCCCAGCGCGAGGAGGCCCTTGAAAAGCGAGGCTCCACTTCAGGAGCGCTTCTGGTCACGGGATGGAGAGCCGAGACACTACTCCGACCCCGCGGGGGTCACTGCGTCGCACCCTACAGCATGTCCTCTCTTCCTTTCTTCAGACAGCGACTACCTCCTGGTTCTACATCCCAGCCACCTCGGGGTTCAGACCCACACTCGCTGATCTCGGTGTCCTCCAGAGTGCAGAGAACAACGCACACGGTACATACTCAACAGACACTGAATTAATATTTAAAAACCAACGAGTAGATGGCTTGAGGCTGTGCAGCAACGAGAAACAAGAACTCCACGGCCCTGCTGAAGCTTACAAAATATAAGTATTGTACCTATTTCTTCTAGCTTTTAGAAGAATAGGATTCAGACCTGCTCCGGCCACGTACTCTCACTCCTTAGTGTGCAAACAACCCGGGGAGGTCACAGGAGCCCCCACTTCCCAGAACACTGTGGTCCCCAGGAACCAAGAGCGCTGTCCAGAACGAGCTGCGACGTGATGGAGCCAGGTCTCCCATCCAGACACTGAACAGCAAGACTGCTCGATCCACACAGGGACACTGCAGGGAACTGGACAGGCGTGGCATGTCCATCGGAGAAAGTATCGACACGCCGCGCGTTACTCTCGTCCCCTAAGTCCACAGGCCACCACAGACAGCTGCCCCACGTGTCCTCTTAGTTTTCTGAAAACGAGACGGAAAAAGCTTTTGTTGGCTGCTTCTTCCAGCCACTGGTACAGGCAGACCTGGCTAGGTCAAAGCAGGGAGACACAGCAGAAACATAACTGAGCGGAAAAAAGAGTTTCACACACGACGAGACGAGAAGTGGAAAGCCCAGGCTGTAATCCCAGCCTCGCACTTCGTTCCCCCACACACATGGCACTATTGCTGCGTGAATGTACCGAGTTTATTTTGGGGTCAAAATAAATGAAGCCCTTTAGGATCCGGAAGGTCCACCCGGAGATGGACTCCTTTACTAAAACAGAAAGTCTTATGAATTAAACAAAGAGCACTTTAAAAAAAAAAAATCAAACACTTATATTTGTCCAAGTGCATGTCATTCTGCCACGTGCTCAAACGCCACACACAGGGATTGGCTGAGAAATGGAAACGCACGCTCGGTGCCAGCTTTCAAGGCTCCTTCGTTACCTACACAGGCCTGCATTCTTCCTTTGTAACGGCCATCGCATGGACGCCTCGGCGGCTTCCTGCCCACCGGCTGCGCGTCTGCAGGCATGAGAAGCATGCAGCATTTATATAACAGGAAATGTCTAAAAGCATTCTGCTGCGATTTCCTTCCCCCACACCCCCTTCCACGCCCGTTCCTTAAAGAGCCTTCAAAAGGCCTGCTGTGTTCTTGCAAACTTAAGCTCGAGTCACACACAGAAAGAGCGTACCCGTCCTCAGTGTGTGTGGACCCACCTGGCCACCGAGGCCGCACCGAGCCCGGCCCAGCGGCTCCTCTCCCGGCCCCTGACCCTGACCGCCCGGCTGTGTCAATGCCACGTCGGTCAGACGTGCTTTTCTGCTGTTATCGGGGTGGAATGTGGGAGGAAAAGAAGCAGGCTGACCAACCCGGCTCCCCGTTCTCCGCATACCAAGCCCTGGTCAAGAGGCCCTGGCAGCGCGGGGCATGAATGTGGTTCTGCCTCTCGGGTCGGCCCCACCCACCCTCACAGCAGCTCTGCCCGACCGAGGTCTGCGTTCCCACGGGCGTTTCCCCAGGAAAGGCGAGGCTCTGGGTGGAATGGAATGCGAAGGCCCGGCTCGGGGGTGTCTGTCCGTGCTCTACGAGGAGGAAGGCGTGCTCACACGGTGCCTACCTGAGTCTGACATTCATTCCTTATGAGGACCCCACCCCGACAGCAGGCCCCAGTGACAGTTCTTCGTCCTTCTGATTGATTAAATGTCCAAAATGTGCCTTTCCTACAGGATGTCACTGGACACCAAAGTCACTCTGGTCATGAGAACGTGGGTGTCGCCGTGCCAGAGGCGGGCACCTGGAACTGGGGAAGGGCGATGGTGAGTCGGCAAATAACGCCACCATAGCCGGAAGGATGAACTCCTTCCTCATCAGTCCAAATTATTAAAACTTATCATTAGAGCCCAGCCAGTGTGGCCCAGTGGTTGAGCATCGGCCTATGAACTAAGAGGTCACCAGACAGAGTCCCGGTCAGGGCACATGCCTGGGTTTTGGGCTTGATCCCCAGTAGGGGCCAGGCAGGAGAGGCAGCCGATCGATCTCATTGATGTTTCCATCTCTCTATCCCTCTCCCTTGCTCTCTCTAAAAAATCAATTTAAAAACGTATTTAAAATTTATAATTCAAGAAATGTAAATTAATGAGGTGCTTGCCACCCTGCGGGGGGAGAGGGGAGAGACACTAACACTGTACCTGACCCTCCCCCTCTTCATTCAGGACAAGCGCTTCCGGGTCAGCTAAGACACTCCCCGGGGGTCAATGTGTGGTGATGGATGTTAACTGGACTTACTACAGCGATCACTGTGCAATATCAACAAACATCGAACCATTAGGTTGTCCACCTGAAACTAATACAATGATATATGTCAATTATATCTAAATGAAAAATAAATTATTTTTTAAAAAGAAATAAATTCTTGTGATTTCAGTCCAGTTCTACAAAATCAAAAGCTGAGTTCAAAGAGGGACTTTTTAAAACGTGTTTTCCTCTTGCAAAGGCCTTGATGCTAAGAGGAGATTAAAAAGCAGCGAGTGGTGACGGTCTGCAGCCCCCCTGAGTTCCCCAGGATACCATCACCCTAGACCGAGGCTCCCCCTCCCTCCCCAGCACGGTCCAGGCCTGAGAATCATTCAGACTGCCTGCTACTCGTCCCTCTGTCTGCGGCTCCCAGCCCAATTTAGGGCGCAATAAACGTTTATTATGAGAATAAATATTTATCAAGAATGGGGAGATTATAGCAAAAGCAGCTGAACATTTGGATTTAAAACATTTCATCAAAAAAGAAAGAGAAAAGGAAAGAATCTTCGGGAATGGCATATCACCCACATATGCCGTCTTCACAACTCCAGGTCATCACAGTCTCAGGTAGCGCACGCCGAGCAGCTGTCTATCATGCAATCCTCTCAGCACACCTTTGAGTCATGGAAGCCTAGGGCCTAGCAGAGGAGGAAACTGAGGCTCAGAGAGGATGAGTGACTTGCCCCAAACCCCACAGCCAGCATGGGGCGGAGCCAGCATTCAAAGGCAGGCGGTATCTAGAGTTCACATTTTCAACCATTGCCCAAACACAAATGGATCAAAAAGGATAAATAAAAGCATTCTAAGAATTAACCAAAAAGTAAAAACGATGGGTTAAATATTAGAATGCAGCCTAATTTAAACTAAATGATGATTTGGATTTTTTTTTGTGTGTTTGCTTTTAAAAGCTACCTTAAGGCACTGTTAAAATGGGGAGCCCATTAATTATAACTATTTGCAAGGCAATAATACTAAAAACTGGCATTTCAATTATTAGCTTAATCAAGATAACAATATAGTATGAATATTTTTCTTAAATAACAGCAATCATTTTTTAAATAGGCACACATTTTAAATGTTAACTAGTAATAAATATAAAATTATAGTGTCTTTTAAAACCAAAATGAAATGAACACAAGTGAAATAAAATATTTTGGCCGGGTTTCCAAGAAAAGTATCTGGTATGTGACCCGGTCTCCATCCCCTTTTCCTGGAGGCACAGGACTAGGCCCAGGCTTTGAGGCACTGCTTGGCCCCCAGCGGGTCCCTTCTCCAGCTCTGTGACCTGAAGACAAAAATAGGTAACGTACACAACAGCAGACCTAAAAGAAATAAGTGCTAACTCCTTTCCTTCCTTGTGAGAGAAACAAGGACAGCTGACTTCGTCTCTGGGCATCAGGAAATCCAACCGCATTCACACTTTCCAGATCCATGAGACAAGCAATGTTGTCCCATCCCAGTTTTCATCCATGAAACTTTGGGGAAAACCACTGCAGTAACATTTCCCAATTCCAGATTCCAATTAATGCGGACGACTCACACAAAACTGTTTATTCTAAAATGTCATCTTGGAAATTATTTCATTAAGAAATGTTTCCTTTGACAAAGGTAGGGCCATAAGGTATTGAGTGGTTTCATGCAGCAACATAGATTTTCAGTCTTTCAACAACAGGAACAGATCCAGAAGCACGGGGGGCTCGAAGGGAAAGGTACAGCGTCCATTCTTTGGGAAAAGGACTCACCAGCAGCAACGGAGTAAAGACTGACAACTTGCAGCCCAAGAACAGACCATCCAATGGCCCCTCCAGGCATGTGCAGACGGCGGGAGACCCCTCAGCGAGGAGACCTGCAGCCCCAGGAGCAAATGAAGGGCAACCCTTCGTTACAGGAACAGTCCAGCTAACGCAAGAATAGGAGCGACTACATAAGAGCATCATTTTGCAACCCCCAATTAATTCATACATCAGACACTGAACATCACCCAACCCCCAATTAATTCATACATCAGACACTGAACATCACCCAACCCCCAATTAATTCATAGATCAGACACTGAACATCACCCAACCCCCAATTAATTCATACATCAGACACTGAGCATCACGCAACTCCCAATTAATTCACGGATCAGACACCGAGCATCCCTGGCTCAAATACTGATCGCTTTCTCAGCCTCACTGGGAAATCTCAAACACTGTGTGCTCTCACCACCAAATTACCTGTAGATCTGTATCTCCATCTGTGAATCCTGGACCGGAACGCATCTCTAGACCTTCTATCAGTTTATAAGAAACACGAAATAGTGCAATGGGAGAAAAGGGATGAAGAGAGAAGCCGTGGATTAAAAAATACTTAGGGGGCAATAAAAAGAAATCTCCCCCCGGTGTTTGTCGTTTTACCGGGATGATTACTTTCATGACAGGGGCTAGAGAAGGCTTCTCATGTCCGGGGTGGCGTTAGAAGAGTATTTCTCTTTAGGACAGGTCATTAAGCCATGTGTTTGTTTTATGTGGTGTGTGTGTGTGTGTGTGTGTGTGTGTGTGTGTGCATGTATACATTCTGCAATAAAGAATAGTGAGATTCTCCAACAGGCAGATTAAGTATGTGCTGAGGTACTCAGAGGATTAATAATAGACTCCGCCTCTCCTGCCCCTACCCCAATTTGCTAAGCATAATTTTTATTTAATACTTCAAAAAAAGTAATTGAAGATGTACATGAGAAGTCAGAACTCTGCAGAGGCCCTTACAATTCCTTTACCATTTGGTACCCTATGTGGAGTTACAATGAAGGGACCCCACATAATCTTTATAATGCCTGGGGCCCCTAAACGTGTGTATCTGCCCTGCCTTTTCCTCAAAACAAAATCTCTCCCCTTAGCTGGGTGAGAAGGAGCTCCGGTGAGCCTATTCTCAATTGCTCATCTATCCTAAATGCTTTTCAGATCTTTTCTTCTGACTCATTCCAGACAGCCTGGCTTGGGACGGAGAGAACTTCTTCCAGACATTCGTTCCCGCTGAAGCAGCACATCCTCCTGCAAAGGGTCGGGCTTGGAGGGAAGTGGCAGAGAACACGGATCCTGACTATGAGCCACGCGCCGGAGCCAGGACGCCCAGAGGAGCAAGCTGAGCCGTGACTCCCGCAGGCCCGCGCCCGCTGTCGCTGGTCCAGGGCCACCGCCGAGGGAAGCCGGCCCGCTGGCCTCAGAGGGACATGAGGAGGGAGGGGACATGAAGCAGACACGGGTCAGCATCACACCAGCTTAACCGAAGTCGGTGTAGCTCCATGTGCATTATCTAGTATTCAAATGGGAAGGGGCACATCGAGGCAGCGTGGTACCCTCCAATGTGATCAGTTACAAATCTTACCTCAAATAAATGAGGCGAACCAGGCTTTTTACTCCGAGGTCATGAAGTTTCAATGCTCATGCCTTAGCAGCGCTACAGATCGGAGGAGCCTCATGACCGGAGGCGGCCGCGGCGAGCTCTGTGGGCTCTTTCACAGTCCTCTCCAGGAGCACTTTTCATAAAAAACAAACCAACCACTGTTTCGCCAAAACCGACATTTTTCAATGAAGGGGAAACGTGCATGCCTAGCGAACTGTGAGAGCCACGGCCTCACACACCACATACACCTTTTGTACGCGGGGGCAAAGCAGAATGTGAGGGCGGCTTTAGGAAGACCAGCTAACTGCAGAGTGTAATTTCACAGAGTTCTAACATTTCTTATAACCGGCTTTTGTTTGTTTACTCAAAGCAAAAGGATTATTCAGTACGATCATCCTAAGTATTTTTTTATAAAGGCCGTTCCGATTCATATTGAATAATGAAGCAGAATGAAATATATTAGCATGTTTCACCTCACTCTTCTTTTCATTTGCCTTGATATGCTTTTATGGTTGTCTTTATGACATTTCGGAACACAGAACTTGAAATAAATTATTGGGGCAATCCTTTGTTTTAATATCATTCCAAGTCTCTCACAACAAAATTGAACTCCTAAATCTAAAACATGCCAGAAATGTCTATACCATCTTCAGATTGATCTTAAACTTTAAAAAATTTCATTATTTTCTTTTTTTTAATTTAAATTCTTTATTGTTTAAAGTATTGCATGAGTCTCCTTTTTCCCCCATTAACCTCTCCCCAGCCACTCCCACCCCCCAGCACATGTCCTCACCCCCCTTACTGTCTGTGTCCATTGGTTATGCTCATACACATGCATACGAGTCCTCTGGTTGATCTCTTACCCCCTCAACCCCCGCCTCCCCTCATAGGTTGGACAGTATGTTTCATTATTTTTCAACATCACCTTTATATAACTGGTTAAACAAAAAGTTGAAGGGCTTTTACCAACTCCAAATCTCTGCGATTCACTTGGTACCTGCCAGATTCTACATCTTTACTTTATAAATGATGATTTCAATACTACAAAGCATGCATGCAAATGAACTATAATCCTATCTAATAAAAGAGTAATATGCAAATTGACCATCACTCCAACACACGATGGCTGACCCTATGTGGTCAAAGATCCTGCCCCCATGTGGACACAAGATGGCCACCACAAGATGGCCAGCAGGGGAGGGCAGTTGGGAGGGACCAGGCCTGCAAGGGAGGGCAGTTGTGGGCGATCAGGCCAGCAGGGGAGGGCAGTTGGGGGTGACCGAGCCTGCAGTGAAGGGCAGTTGGGGGGGGGGAACCAGGCCTGCAGGGGAGGGCAGTTAGGGGTGACCAGGCCTGCAGGGGAGGGCAGTTAGGGGCAATCAGGCTGGCAGGGGGAGTAGTTAGGGGGTGATCAGGCTGGCAGGCAGAAGCGGTTAGGAGCAATCAGGAAGGCAGGCAGGCAACAGTTGGGAGCCAGCAGTCCTGGATTGTGAGAGGGATGTCCGACTGCCCGTTTAGGCCCGATCCTACTGGAATCGGGCCTAAACGGGCAGTCGGACATCCCTTGAGGGGTCCCAGATTGGAGAGGGTGCAAGCTGGGCTGAGGGACACCCCCCTCCCCCGTGCACGAATTTTGTGCACTGGGCCTCTAGTTAGAATATAACATGTGAACACTACTTTTAAATATTGAGTATACAGATAATTATTTTTAAGTTCTTCAGTACTGCTGATCTGTCATCTTTTCAACAACAGTGAGAGAAAAAGTGGTTGCCATGTACATTTTCAAATAGCTTGAAAATAAATATGGCCTGCAATTTCCTTTACTTAGTTAAAGTCATTTATATCCACTCCCTAGGGGACGGTTGTGATCCTGTTTTCTAAACAGCACACACTGAATCCCTAGGAGCAAACAGGCAGAGAGACTTGCTTTGGGCCACACATTGAGAGACGCCCAGTGCAGGCCTGAAACCACGCTGTCCGCCACCAGGCCACTCTGCCTCGCGCCTGCGGTGACGTCATTAAACCTCCTCTCCATCCCTGGTCCAGAGAGAGATCCCGGGAGCACACTCCCTCACCTATGACTGTACTTCCTGGGGCCGCGATTTCTGTCAGATTGCATCGGCTACATAAAACAAAACCTAACCAGTACGCAGAAATACCAAAAAGGCGCACAGTGGCTTCAAGAATGCCCAAGATGCTCCTGAGGTGACACTTCTCTCCAATGTTGAAACAGTAATTGTTTGTTTGCATATTATCTTCTAATTACAATGCAGTGTGTACAATTCATTTACAATGAATGGTGCTGCATGTACAATGAACATTATTAAACAAATCGTGTCCTATTAGCATGAAAACAACTGAAACCACTATAAGCTCCTATTAGTAAGACATTTCATGAATGAGTAACGGCATCTGGGATCATACATTTTCTCTCTACGAAAATTTCAATTAGTCCTGGCAGCCACAGCTCTAATTATGACTTTCAAATATTAATTTTAACCTTCAAAAGGATGATTTAGCAATGCTCATGGAATATGAATGAATGCCAAGCAGTTCTCTTTGCCTTAGTACATTTCAGCACTAGTCTTTTAGTAAAATACTCTCTAAATTAGTGAATTTTTTCCATTTGCAACTGAAATTCCGAAACAGAATACTGAGTGAAACACTAAGGTTTCACAGTAAACCACTATTATTTACTCAAGTCAAAACGGTGACATTTCACAAAATTCGTAAGGCAAAGAGCTTCTGCAAACAACTCAAAGCGCATGCATGCCCCCCAGAGGCAGGCGCCCGGGTCAGACTGAGCCTGAAGTACTGAGATCACTTAACCAACCAGCTAACAGAAACGTCACCTTGTTATTTTCCAAACACTAAAAACTCAAAGCAGGGAAACAAGTCGTCCGGAAGTCCTGAAGATTCGCAAATGGCTTATCAATGTGCCCATTTCCACAGGAATCTGAAATGCAGGCACCTCAGAAGACGCCTGAGAAGAGTTTCTTACAACGTCCTTCTTTACACCTCTGCACCCTGTGTCTTCGTTTCATAGTCACTGTGTCCGGCCTTCCAATAAGAAAGAGCTCATGTCAGGAACATCCATCCATAACACAAGGGGAAGTTTCTGTTAGCTAGTGGGTTAAGTGATCTCAGTACTTGCACCGTTTGCATTTTGAGGGAAAACCTTCCGTGTAGTGAGTTTAATAGTTTAGAAATAGCCGAAACCCGTTTGGCTCAGTGGATAGAGCATCGGTCTGCGGACTGGGGGGTCCCGGGTTCGATTCCAGTCGGGGGCATGTACATTGGTTGCAGGCACATTCCCGATGGGGGGTGTGCAGGGGGCAGCTGATCGATGTTTCTCTCTCATCGATGTTTCTGGCTCTCTGTCCCTCTCCCTTCCTCTCTGTGGAAAATCAATAAAAATATATTTAAAAAAAATAGTTTAGAAATAGAACTTCACCTAATTCTTGCCGGAAAGTGCTGGTATATTATTAAAAATGTGTGAAACAAAACCAGTGGTAACGAGAGTCCACTACTTACAGCTGGTTCCCAATTACCCACAAGTTCATACACACGCAACACGACTGAGCTGGCTGTGACCAGCTCTCGGGCAGCGCCAGGCAATGAGAAGTTGGCGAGAAAGCCGGGGCCACGCAGGGGCGGAGTGCGGTGGCCTGGGGGCCCCGAGGCAGCCACACCCACTATTAATAAATACCCAGAGACTCCACGTTACTTTTAACATGACTTCAATGAACGTGATCTGAAAGAGGAAATCAGCCTGCCAGCGTGCCTGGCACCTTACAAATCCCAAAGCCAAGTGGAAGTGACTGGGGGAAGTGCCTGCGGCCTCGACTTTCCCTCTTGGGACTCTCCTCCCGCAGGGAGCCAGGACGAATGCCACGGCTCACTCTTGGGAGGGGACTGCGTGTCCTTGCGCTTCTCTTCACACTGCTCGTCTGGGAAGAAAACGGCACTGCTTGGTTTTTACTTTATATATAATTTATGGAAGGAAGTGGAACATTCTTGTGTTTCGCTTTACAGGATACTAACAGCAAAGCCGCCCGGCCACACCCGCGTCCCCCTGGTGACGTGAGCCCGCGCTGAGCACGGCCGGGACTGCACCGCAGGGCCGCCCGCCAGGCTTCTCCTGCGGCGGGGACCGGGCCTGGGGGCCAGGCTGTGCAAACCCACACACAGACACGGCATTGAAAACAGCATTTCCACAGCAGATGGGACACAAATATATTATTTAGGAGAACACATATCGGCATTAGTCTTCAGAAGAAAACAAGAGTGAGCAAAGAAACGTTCCCTTTATGGAAAGATCTGAAACGCGCACACACACACACACACACACACACCCACACACACACGGGTTCAATCCTCTTTGCATTAAGAACACTCGGGGGCGACGCAGAGGCGCACACGTGGCTCTGTTAGTGTGCATAAACTGAGGACTGACCTGAGAGGGTCCCAGCTCCCAGGATTTTGAAAGGGGAGGAGGGTGGCAAGCCGATCCCTGTAACCACAGCTGCCCACAGAGTACATGTGGGCAGAAAAAGGTCTGTTTACTGCAGTTACATCTGCACCAGGATGACATGAACGACAGCGGTACTTCACATTTATTGAGCATTTCGAGGCAAGATGACCCCAGACCCTGGAGGTATCACGCACCCTTACACGACTCGCCAAGAATATTCCAACTAGTAGGTTCTGTACTTCCTATAACACCCCCTGTCCAGAACGTTCCCCTGGCCCAGGCCTTTACCTTCCCACCGTTTTCCTAAGCCAGCACCCCACCCCAGCCCACCGACGGCCCTGAGTCACTTCCCTTCTGCACGTGTCTTCACGGCACGCAGACGCTGTGCTGTGCGCTGCTTTGTCTACCTGGTCAGCAGGTGTCCCTGTGTGTAAACACGCCACAAGGGCAGCACCTCATTCTGTCACGCTTCTCACCGTGTTATCAAGCTGCAGGCAGTGCGTGGCAGGCAGTGCGTGGCAGGCAGTGCGTGGCAGGCAGTGCGTGGCAGGCAGTGCGTGGCAGGCAGCAGGACAACGGGGCATCTGTTCCACCAACAGCACCAGACTGATGGACTTGCTCACAAATGTCTGACATGAAACGGAAGGTATCAGATGTGTATGTCCACCTACTGATGCACGGAGAGCCGTCCTCCCTCTCCCCCCGGTCCCCACGGCAATGCCACGCCTTATTTTAGCAACACAAGACTACCTCACCGCCTACACGAATGCTGTGACATAAGCCTGTTGGTGGCACGTATGTGAACCTAATCATTCTGGTGAAACCTTCTTTAAAAAGGTATTTCACTGAATTTTGGAGAGAAAGGAAGGAGGAGAAACATCCAATTGGCTGCCTCCTGCATGCCTCCCACCAGGGATCGAGCCTGCACCCCAGGCATTTACTCTGACCAGGAATCAAACCTGCAACCTTGCGGGGACACGGGACAATGACCAACCAACGAAGCCACACTGGCCAGGGCTTTTTTAAAAATGGCCGACACGCACTAGAAGGTAGTAGAGAACCTAGTGGGCGCAGATGTCATATTTGTCCCTCAGGGTGGGTGTGGGTGCTATGGACTGAACTGTGTGCCCCCAAAATTCATATGTTGAAGTCCTGAACCCGAATCTGACTGGGTTTTGGAAATGGGTGTGTGGGAGTTAATGAAGGTTAAATGAGGTCATCAGGGGGAGGCCCTCATCTTGGAGGACTGGTGGCCTTAGAAGAAAAGAAGAGAGGTCTCTCTCTCTCCATGCACACTCAACAACAGAGGCCACGTGAGGACAAGGGAGAAGGTGGCCGTCTGCAAGCCAGGGAGAGAGCCCTCCCCAGAAATCAAAGGGGCCAGCCCCTCATCTTGGACTTCTAGCCTCTCAAGCAAGTGGGATTTTTTAAAAAATATATATTTTATTGATTTTTTTACAGAGAGGAAGGGAGAGGATAGAGAGCTAGAAACATCAATGAGAACGAAACATCGATCAGCTGCCTCCTGCACACCTCCTACTGGGGATGTGCCTGCAACCAAGGTACATGCCCTTGACCGGAATCGAACCCGGGACCCTTCAGTCCACAGTCCGACGCTCTATCCACTGAGCCAAACCGGTTTCAGCGAGCGAGTGGGATTTTGATAGGACAACCTGAACTAACACACATGGAGAATGGAAATCAGATGGTCCTTAACAGCCCTGAAATCCTTCAGAAACCATTCCTCTTCCCGTTCATCCTCCCCCAGGGGGCTCCCCGCAACCTGCCCATCCTCAGGAGGAGGGTTCACTCGGGTCAGGATCCCCCTTCAGCAACAGAGGCCAGCCGTTCTGGCAGGGCTCTGGTGCTCCCTCTGTCTGAGCCCCGGCACACCGACTGGTAACACGGGGATGCTGCCAGTACACTTCAGGGTGAAGTTTAACCTGTGGCCAGTGTCCACAGCGGCGTGTGGCGCAGCGTGAACGCTGCATTCTATCGGCTGCTATCATTAGGAGCACGACGACCCGATTTTGCTTCCAAAATAACAACATGCTGTGGGTACAACCAGCACCCTCGTTCCAGGAAACTGAGGCACAGGAAGGGCAGCAGCTAAGCAGAGGAGCCCGGATGCGCAGTCAGTCCGCCTGACTCTAGGGTGAGAGCTGACAATGTGCTGCTTCCACGACGAGGTCACACTCCAGCGTTCGGGAGGAAAGCACAGGGGCCTAACTCAGGAAAGCAAAGTGCTTTTCCTTCCCGAAGTGCTCTCAGAGGGTCACATCGATCATTTCCCCTCACAGAGTCTGCGTACTGAGGAGTGCTTCTTGTGCACACTAACCACAGCCGCTCCCCAATGTGTCCTTGGAAGCCTGGGGAAGTTCTAAGCTAGTCGTTCATATGCATGACTCCTGTGTGAGTCCGTGCCTTCCCGCCCGTGAAATGGCAGCAAACCTGCTTTAGTGCCCCCGTCTGTGGGAGACACGGCCACGTCCCTCTGAAGCAGTGACCTCCCGTTCCGTGGGGAGTCGCTGGGCCAGCGGCCTGCGGAGACACACGGCTCCAGCACACACGCGGTCCTCACCACGACAGCCACGTGCCGGGCCAGCACGCACGTTTCGGCAAAGTCAAAAGGATGGGCACGGGACACACAGGTTCTCTGAACCCGATTCAGCTACATCAGAATCAAAACCGGGGACAAAGGGCCACCGGAAAATCCAGCAGGATACTTCCGAACAGTCATGGGTGAGAGAAAAGAAAATAGCTAGATACAACTAAAGTCGTCAAACAATAATAAAGAAACGCCTGCGTGAAAAATACACGGGTTTCACGCACAGCACCATGTAGATTTACTACCTAGTAAGTGCATTTTTAAAAAGAACAGACCGAAATCTGATATGTTAAGCGTCCCTTTAAGAAGTTTTCTTTTTTTTTTGCCGAAACCGGTTTGGCTCAATGGATAGAGCGTCGGTCTGCGGACTGAAAGGGTCCCAGGTTCGATTCCGGTCAAGGGCATGTACATTGGCTGCGGACACATCCCCGGTAGGGGGTGTGCAGGAGGCAGCTGGTCGATGATTCTCTCTCATCGATGTTTCTAGCTCTCTATCCTTCTTCCTTCCTCTCTGTAAAAAATCAATGAAATATATTAAAAAAAAAAAAAGAAGTTTTATTTTTTTAATAAGTAAAGTCAACCCAAAGTAGAAGTACGGAAATAACAGGTGCAGAAAATAATGAAACAAACAAACAAAAAAACAACAGATCACGAGAGTGGACAATGTCAATACCAAAACTCATTTCTTTGGGGGGAAAACAAAACTGACCAACTCTAACCAATAGTTAGAGGGGAAAAAAAGGATAAAAAGATAAACTGACAGTGGCAGAAATGAAGAGGAGACAACTACAGATGCTACTTACATTAAACATAAAAGTTTATTCTAAATCACTTTATGCTAACAAATCTGGACATATGGATAGAATGAAAAAATTTCTAAAAAGTAAAATTCAAACCAAGTGAATGTGAAGAAATAGAAAACCTCAAGTTTCCTAAGTGTTAAAGAAACTATACCAGCAGTTAAAATGCTGCACCCATCTGGTCTTAGAGTCTTGTTTAACCAAAGAGTCAGGAAAGAAAGAAGCCAATATTACATCAATTACTCAATAGTACAGAAAAGGCGGGCACATTCCTCACCTCATTTTATCACATGTGGTGCATAACCTTAATACCAAAATTTGACAAGAAAGAGGAAGGACAATTGTAGGTCAAGTTCACTTACAGACATAGATATAAAACACGAAGCAAGAGGACAATTTACTTGGCACTAAGACATACGTTTTAAGATATTTTAAGATCTCTGAAACCAGAATATATTTTACAATCTAAAACATTTTATAATCATTATTGGCCACCTAAAAAGAAGAAAACTTCACATCCATGAAATACGAGTGTATCTTATATAAATGGCATTTAAAATCCTTTTTTAAAAACTATTGGCAAACCAAACTCTGGCAATAAGAATAATAATTCATAACCAACTTGGGTTTATCCCAGGAATACAAGGTTGGCTTAACATTAAAATATCAATTAATGTAACTCATGCCATTCACAGGGAAAAGAATCATTTGATTATCTCAAAAAGAACAGAAAACCTTTTGACAAAATTCAACATCATTTAAAAAAAACCAAACTCAGCATGCTAGGAACAGAAGGGAACTTCCTTAACCTGATAAAGGAGTCTACAAAATACCTATTTACATTGAACGCGTTTCCTGCAGGATTTAGAACAAAACAAAGATGCCCATTATTACTACTTCAATTCAACACTGTATTCCAAGCCCAAGCCAGGACATATGGCAGGAAAAAGAAATAAAAGGATTAAGGATAAGCAAGGAAGAACAAAAGTGCCATTATTTGCAAGTGTTATCATTGTTTTCATATAAATAACCTAGGAGACTTTCCCTACCAAATATTAAGATTTGCTATAAAACTATAATGTGTAAGACAGTGTGATGATGGTGACCGAACTGAATAAACGGAATAAAGGAATTGCACAGCAACACAAAAATAGACCCGCACCGAGACTGACATTTGATATACAGAAACTGACGTGGAGGACGAATCATGGCTGCGGCGGGAAACGCTGGGTTTCTGATACACAGGCTGTGGTGACAGGTTACACAGATGGGGGGAAAGGGAAAGTGGTGCCCTCCCCCTCCCACACTCAAAACCAAGCCCCTGTGATGTGAAGACCCCAATGTGAAGGGCAAACCTCTAAAGCTTGACCAAGACGACGTAACAGAATACCTGGTGACTTCAGGACAGTCTTCCAGAAGATGGGCAGGTCTGACTATGTTAACTTAAGAACTGCTATTCATCAAAAATTCCATGAGGCTCAATTTAAAAAAAAAAACCCTCATGGCTCAGTGGCTGAGCGTCGACCTATGAACCAGGAGGTCACGGTTCGATTCCCGGTCAGAGCACATGCCCGGGTTGTGGGCTCGATCCCCAGAAGGGGCCACGCAGGAGGCAGCGGATCAATGATGTTTCTATCTCTCTCTCCCTCTCCCGTCCTCTCTGAAATCAATTTTTAAAAAATTCCATGAGGAAAATAAATATTTTTTAAAAAGCAACCAACTGGGAGAAGATATTTGCAGCATATAAATGTCACAAGGATTTGTTTCTAAAATACATAAAGAACTTTTAACAATTAATAAAAAACCATCAATCCATTAGAAAGATGAGTAACCCAAAAAACAAACAAAAAAACGATGCGCCCAAGCATTTCAAAGAAGAAGGAAACAAATGGCCTCAGAACATACAAAGATATGCTCAACCCCATTGGTAAGGAGGGAAATGGGGCATTAAAACGCAATGGGGCACCGGTTCCAACCCGCCCAAAGGAAAATCATTTAAAAAGCAAATTTCTTGTGAAAAGTTGGCTTTACATAGCAAGGCGGCCTTTGCAGCCGTACAACCCAACACATCCACTCCCGGACGGACGCGCTGGGGCGTGTGCGCGGCACACGTGCCCGAGGCGCCGTGTGAAAATGCTCACGGCATTGTTCCTAGAAGAGAAAAGCGGGCACACACCAATGCCACCCCGGGGCCTACGGGAGGCGAGACTACAGAGCAGTCGTTGCACAGGAGCAAGCCATCCTCATGGGCAGATTAAAAACTTTAATTGTGTGTCACCTTATTGTGTTCCTTTTGTTATTACCCACGAATATGTCTCTCCATTGACTTAGGTACTCCTTGATTCCTACGTCAGTGTTCAGGCATTTTAAAGATTACAGTTTCATGTACAGGAGGTTTGCACCTGAGTATTTCATTTTTTAAGCTATTATAAGGACACTAGAGGCCCGATGCATGAAATTTGTGCACGAGTGGGCCTTCCTTCCCCCGGCTGCCGGCACCGGCTTCCTGCTGGCACCTGGGACCCGGGCTTCCCTCCTCCGACTGCCAACAGGCACCTGGGACCCAGCTGCTTCCTCCCAGCCGCCCGCAGGCACCAGGGACCCAGGCTGGCTGCCCTCTCGGTCAGGAAGGACATCCGGAATGACATCCAGAAGACGTCCAGTCTAATTAGCATATTACCCCTTTATGATTATAGACCGTTTTGTTTTATTTTTTATTGAATTCATTGGGGTGACACTGGTTCACAAAACCATGCAGGTTTCAAGTGTCCAACTCAACAAAACATCGTCTGCACAAGGTATTGTGAGCCCACTGACCCCAAGCAAAGTCTCTTTCCATCCCCATTTCCCCCTTTGCCCACCTCCACCTACTTCCAGCCCCAGGTCCCTGCGGCTGGCCCCACTGCTGTCTGTGTCCACCTGTTTTAGGCCTAATCCCTTCACCTTCTTTCACCCGAAGCCCTCTCCCTGGTACTGTTTTAATTTCAGTTTTCCAACTGTCCACTGCTAGCTTACAAAAATACTGCTTTACATTTACTTCATGCTTCCCCCTCAAGGAGGCAGAACATCACTCCCAGCTCCCTAAGTGAGGGCTGTACATGGTGGCCTCTGTCCAAAGGGACAGTCTGGAAGGTGGAAGAGAAAAGTAACTTCATAAAAAACAACGGACAGGCACCATCGCAGCCCAGGAAGGCCAACGCCACCAGAGAGGTCTCACAGGAGCACCATCTCCGCCCAGGAAGGCCAACGTCACCAGAGAGGTCTCACAGGAGCACCTGTGCTGAGGCGGCCGGTGACAGGTTAGGGGGCCGGGGGCCCTTAGGTCAGTGGAACAGTGGTTAGGTGTGAAGACCGCGTGTCTTCAGTTTCACTTGTATCCTCTGTGTTTCTAGAAGAGTGTTCTCTAATCCCACTTGTTGGTAAATATCCACCAGCAGCACTGACAAGAATCCGTGTCTCTGTGGTCAGCATCTCCTCGTGACTTTCCGAGACTCCAGGATACGGCACGTAGGGCGGGGTCCTGATCTGTGCAGTGGGCGACAGCCTTTTCCACAGGCCCGGCACCTACCACTGTGGGACAGAGATTACAAGAAGCAGCATTTCCTTATGCCACTCTGTGGGAACTGCCCGAAATATCCGACAGTACAGTGAGGGCTTTCAGAGGGGAAAAATAGCTCATTTGTCACCAGATCGTTTAAAATACAACATTTGGCATCGGAGTCAGATGCTTACAATGATTATACACAAGAACCTTAATGGAGGAGGAAACTCCATTTCTTGGCAACAGCTACAAATTCAAATGGCTTGTTCAAGGTATTCCGAAGGCCAAACCTGTATTTCCACCACCCGTTTCTCTCCAGGCTCCTCCTGATGCGAGAGGAGGGCACACTCCCTGGAGCGGGCAGGAGGGGAGAAAAGTCGGCTCTAACTGTAAAAAAGCAAGTGTTGCATTAATACATGTTCCCCTGTCGGCTGCCAGAGGGACTGGGGAGTCAGACTGAAAACAACAAGCCACTCCCACTGAGAAACGGGCAGCTTTGCTTCGGGCCTTTCTCTTCATGCAGATTACCTCGCCATGTGGCTTCAGCAACTCCCAGGGAGACAGGGCTTCCAGAGTCCAGACCGGTCTCTGCTCAGTGCGACGTGTGTGTGTGTGTGTGTGTGTGTGTGTGTGTGTGTGTGTGTGTGTTTCCTTCAAGGTTTTTGGCTTTATGATTTTTGACTCTTTCATCATACAGACCACATTTGGGGATAGATGATTCCAAAATGATCAGCTTCAGATGCTTCCAACCTTCTCACTCCCATTACTATTCAGATTTGACCCAGACCACTCTGGAAAAGTCGGGCTTATTAAAGGTATAAACACCATAAAATTCACCCTTTGGGGGGACAGTTCAATGAATTCTGACAAATGCGTACCACTACATAACTACCACTCCAATCAAGGAACAGAACATTTCCATCACCTCCCCGAATTCCCACATCTGCCCAGGGGGTCAGCCGACCCTCCTCTACCCCTGGCAACCTCGGATCTGTCTCTGCTGATAGTGTTTCCTGTTCAAGAACGGCAACTAGCCCGGCCCGCTAGCGTGGCTCAGTGGATGAGCGTCGACCTGTGAACCGGGAGGTCACGTTCAATTCCAGGTCAGGGCACATGCCGGGGTTGTGGGCTCAATTCCCAGTAGGGGGAGTGCAGGAGGCAGCCGATCAATGATTCTCTCTCATCATTGATTGATGTTTCTCTCTCTCTTTCCCTTCCTCTCTGAAATCAATAAAAATGTATTTTAAAAAAACTTTCATGAGGGCAATGGACAATTAGAGGGGGAAATATGTAAAAGGGACGGGGATGAATAAGAAGAAGGATGAGAAACAGTGATTTAGCACAACACATCTGCAATTCATCCATGCTGTCCCAAGAGTGTGTTGCTTGTCTGTTGATAGTACCTTGGCACACAAGTGGCAGTTTGCTGATTCAGGCGGTAATGGAGGATGGCATGTTTCCATGTCTTCTGAGTGAAGACCTAGGCGTAGGGTTGCCGGGTTGAGAGGTAAAGGTAGAATAAACTCTTCACCAAAGTAGGCTGTACGACACTGCATTCCCACTAGCAATGTGTGCGAGTTCCAGAAGCTCCCCATCCTCACCAGCACTTGGTACTATCAAGTTTTTGCTTGTCTGCTTTTTTATTTAGCCGTTCCCATAGCTGTGTAGTAGTATCTCATTGTGGTTTCAATTTGCAGTTCCCTGGGGACTACGGTGAGCATCCGTTGTGCATTTATCTTCCATTAACATATCTTCTTTGGTCAAGAGTCTGCCCAAATCTTTTATTAGGGAGTTTGTTTTTACTATTACTATGTTGTGAGAAAGGGGTCTGTTTTAATATGGTTAAAATTAAAAGCGTCTTAGAAAGTTAAGACTGAAAAGAAGGAATGTTTATAAAATAATACGCTTAGCATCTACGATACTACTTTTCTTATGAAACTATTATACTTTAACTACCATAGTATTCACAGTTCTTAAATAGTTACATAATGCTTTTGTTTTGTAATGTCTTCTATTTCTAAAGTATTTTTGTTTTGTTTATTTCTAGGGTAAGGAGAAAGCCTGTATCATCTTTTTAAGTTAACCCTTAGTCAGAGTTGATGGCCACCACACTAGGTAAGCCAAGGTCTCTGACATTTCTTTGACTGTAACCACTTTAAAGAACCTAAATTCCTCACAAGCCATCTCCTCCGCCCACCATTTCTACTCTTTTGTGGAAAAATAGCTCAGTACTAACAGTAACATGTGACTATATAAGAAAAGTCTTGGGAGACCATTATAGATATATTTCCCTGTTTAGAGTACGCATATGTACGGGATGTTTTATATTTTAACCACAATTCATGCATGTCTGAAGTTTTGTTAACAGAAAACTCTGGGTAAAAAAATACCATCGTTGTGAACACGCGTCACTACATTGAGCTAAAATAACTCGGAGGACTGAGTTAAAGATAATGACACTCAGCTAACTGAAATGAATCACTAGAAAGCAAAAGAAGCCACTGGAAACAATGACTACCCCAAAACAACGCTGAACGTGAACGTGCCCCGAACACTGCGCTGGACAGGAAACCAGGCCTGCTCAGTCTGCGCTGAGTGAGTGAAGGAGTGACGGGGAGAAAACCGCTAACTCCGAGCCATCTGCTCGGCACTGGGCATAGACGAGCTTTGCAGAGTTGTGTGGCAGCCAACTTCTTGGCAGACTCCTGAATTGAATTCCTCAGAAAACTCCACTAATGTGCTAATTGTTGTTAACAAACAACAAATTGTAATGCTCTCCACAAACTCATTCAGGAGGCTTCAATAACAGCCCTACAGAATTGTATGTTGATTTCTGAAAGACTAAAGGGACATGCCCTTTTTTAAAAATATATATTTTTATTGATATTTTACAGAGAGGAAGGGAGAGGGAATAGACAGAAACATCGATGAGAGAGAAACATCGATCAGCTGCCTCCTGCACACCCCCTACTGAGGATGTGCCCACAACCAAGGTACATGCCCTTGACCGGAATCGAACCTGGGACCCTTCAGTCCACAGGCTGACGCTCTATCCACTGAGCCAAACCGGTTAGGGCGGGACAAGCCTTTTTTAAGCACGGTCCGCCACACGGACATTTTGACCAGGTCACTGACCAGGATGATCTCAACCATTCCCAAAAGTTCAATTACCACCGTCATAGAAGTGCATTGCTCCACAGTAACATCTCCCGGATGTACGTCTTCACACTAACCCTCTCTCTTGAGACTAGACTCCAAGAGCCAATGGCCACTCCACACCTCCACCTGCATGCTTCACAAATGCTTTCAACCCAACAGGCCTGCCATTGAGCTCGACTTGGGCCTTCGTTTAGTGTTAACCAACTCGCTAGATGGCCTCATCATCTACCCAACTGCTCAAGCCTGAAAGGCCGGAAGTCACCCCTGTTTCACCCCTAACACCCCATCGATCCACAGATCCTCTGTTGCCTAGTGTTGAGTCTCTTTTACACACAGCTACTTCATCTCCGTCTTCACTGCCACTCTCTGAGCCAAGTCAACACACCCTCCTGCCCTAACTACGGAGATGGCTCACTAGTTATCTTCTACCTCTATCTACCATCTTGCCCTTCTCCCTCACTCTGTTTTCCACTTCCCGTAGACTGGCTGATCTAGAGGGCATATTTGCAATGGCATATGCAGCCATAAGAAACAATGAGACAGCTCTATACCGCCATGGAATGGTATCTAACATACGTTCACTGAGAAAAGTAAGGTACGTAGAACAGGCATGTGATATTTTACTATTGTTTCAAAAGGGTGATGAAAAACAAAGTTGTGTATTTTCCTGTATGTGCACAGAATGCCTGTGGGAGGGTAAACAGGGAATGGAAGCTTGATGTCTCCAGGGAAAGGAACTGGAGGAGGAAAGACAGAGACAGGAAGGAGGTAACAGTGCTATACCCTTTGTTATCTCCTGAAAATAATTTTATGTGATACTTTTACCTATTCCAAAAATAAATAACATCAAAAGGAAAGGAAAAAACATGCACTCAGGTTAAACTACCATGACCTTGATCTAGCCTTTGCCTAACTCTCCAATCCTGTATCAAGCCGCCTCCTCTCTCTCCCTTCTTTCTCCCCTCCCTCCCTCCCTTCCCCCCCCCCCCCCCCTTCTCTCTCTCTCTTTCTCTCAATTCTTTCCGAGCCTCCAGGGCATCAAGTTTCTGTGGAGATTCAACACATGCTCTCTCTTCTCTGTCCCCACAAATGGTCCCATCTCATCCCCTTGCCAGCTCACTCCTATTACACTTCAGGTTTCCACTGAAATGTTGCTTCTGCTGCTCTGCAGAAGAATGAACTATACACCTGTACAGAACTGCTGCTCTACATGAGTTTAGTGCTCTGGAGTCCAAACGGCGTGGCAGCAGGGGTGGCCTGTCTCACTGACCAGGCAGGAACGAATCAGCAGCCCGAAGCACAGGAAATGCCCACTGTGGCCACCGTGTGTGTCTGGGGAGGGGGAAGGTGACTTAGGAATCCGTTCCGATGCCTCGCCCCTCCAGGCTCGGACGCTGGGGGATGAATAAACACATGGACACATGCAAAGACCTGGGTTCGGATCCCGCTTAGACACCCACCTCCTGGCTGGGTCCCCTTTCTAGAGCTCATTTACAAAATGCGGACAGTTACACCTGCCTCTTGGAGCCGCTGTAAAGGACTAAACAGGCTCTCGAGAACCCCGCGCACACCAGTGCCCTGGGGACGCCAAGGAAGGACCTAGCAACACGTCGAGACGGAACAGGCCCGAGTTCATGTCCCCGGATGTTTGAGAGGTTGCTCTGCCCTGAAGATGAAAAGGGGCATCTTCCATGGAGCATGCAATCCAAGCCTCACAGAAATGAAAATACAAACGCAGGCGCTCAGGAACAGAAAGATGCTCTGTGAACAAGGCCGCGGCGGGAGAGGCCAGGAGGCTCCCCCGGGCACGAGGAGAGCAGGTGCCGGGAGTGAGGGAAAAGGCCAGAGACAGAGGCCCTGCGGCCCTGCGCTCCGCTGAATGCAGGAGGGGGCTCTGCCCCACACAGAATGGACGCTCCTGCAGCTGCCACCGAAGATCGAAGGAGTGGGTCTGTCACAGAGGCCCCCAGAGACCTGGAGCGCAGCCTTCTCTGTGAAGGGAGCATAAGTGGTTAAGCTACGGGGAGTGAGAAAACGGGCATCTGCAGTGCCTGGAACGGACACGTACACAAATATTTGACAGATTGTACACACTGGTTCACCTAAGCTGCGTATTATCGAGACGGTGAAAGGGCAGCTACACGAATTCTTGGCATCTGCAGGGATGGGAATCATGCCACCTTGCCAGGCAGCCCAGTCCCTTCCTCGAGAACCATCAGACGGTGGCTCCCCATAAGATGCCTGTTCTGTAGCTGTCTCTCCCGCGGCCGAGGTCTAAGCTTTCCTCACGTGAGAGACCTTCGCATGTTTGAAGACTGTTGTCATCGGGGGGCCATACGTTCCCGTTTGCCCAGGACGGTCCTAGTTCATGCCCAGCAACCCAGCACGATTGCCAGCAGCTCACTCGTTCACGCTCAGAGCCCTGGTTTGGACAGTGAATGATAGGATCAGCCACATGTGAGACACCTCCCCGCCCCCCTGCCCCCAGGCACTCTTCTTCAGGCGGAGCACCCACCTTCTCCCCATCCCCTAGCTCTGAGTCTGAATGAGCTCCAGGTGACTAGGATCCCTAAACCAATGACAAATATAAGCTAGGTAGAGTGTCACAGGAGAAACAGAATTCACTCTCCCGATCACGTATGCCCCTTCGCATTTCCAGAAGCCGAGTCGCGCTGTTTCCTTCTATTGAGCCCAAGTTATCCATGAAAACTTTCCAGTCCTTTCCCCTGGTATTTCCACCGGGCAGGGCTGTACTTACTCAGCAGACTTTCAGATTCTAACGCTAGGCCTTACATTGTTGCATTAGATTTCATTTAGTGCATCACTTCAACCAAGTCTACAATACATTAGGAAACTGATTCTGTCACATACTTCATCTTGCCCCGCTTTATCCTATCTGCAAGTCTGATAAATACACATTTTCCTCTAAGATAGTGATAAACAAGACTGAACTTAAAGCGATGATCAAAACCCTAAGACAAGCCCAAGAAACCCCTTTCCAGGTCCCACTGACCCCCCATGGACACCTGAGGGTGCAGTCACTCAATTCCTACTCTGCCCAACTAAAAGGTTAACAATCCACACTTCACCATGTTCTTCCTAAGATACAAAATATCTTGTTTTATGGCCCAGTGGGTGAGTTTCATGGTTCACTTTCCAGTCAGGACACATGCCTGGTTGCGGACTTGATCCCCAGTAGGGGGCATGCAGGAGGCAGCCGATCAATGACTCTCTCTCATCATTGATGTTTCTATCTCTCTCTCCCTCTCTGAAATCAATAAAAATATATTTTAAAAATCTTGTTTAGACATTATCCCCCCTTATCTGCAGGGAATACATTCCAAGATCCCCAGTGGATGCCTGAAACCATGGATAGTACTGACCCCTATCTATACTATAGTTTTCCCAATTATAACAATATATCTTAATAGAAGTTATGTAAATGTGGCCTCTCTCTCTCTCTCTCTCTCTCTCTCTCTCTCTCTCTCAATATCTGATAGCTGAGACAGCTCTAAGTGATTAATGGGTGGGTAATGTATACGGTTCGGATACACTGGACAAAGGACGATTCACATCGCACCGGGAATGCATAAGATTTCATCATGCTACACAAAATGGTGTGCAATTTAAAACTTACTATTTGTTTATTTCTAGAATTTTCCGTTTAACATTTTCAAATCACAGTTGACTGCAGGTCACTGAAACCATGGACAGCGAAATGGCAGATGTGGGGGACCACTGTACTATGTCCACTGCCTGAGACTATGTTGCAATATGTTATCTTGGAGGTCACATCTGGATGTCCATGTGGACACACCGTGAATACAGGAACAAGGACAGAAGTACGTTCACCCACAAACATTCACCACGCCATTCAATAACTACAGCCCGCCTCAGGTGGCAAGCATTATGGCCGGCCCTGATGATACAAAGGTAACAAGTATGGACCTCGGGGAATTACAGCGTCCACACGCCCCGAAGGCAGACTGGTTTGCCAAGGAAAGGGGAGAGGATGGCCTGGACTATGTTCAGTGGTCACAGGGAAAATACTCCTGTTGATTTGAAGAGTAAATGTAAAAAAGAATTCTTTTTAAAACATACTAGAAGAAAATAACATGAGTATTTTCATAATCTTCACATAGAGAAAGCCTTTCAAGGCATTTATAAAATTCAGAAGCATAAAGGGAAAGGCTGGGAAATTTGATTAAATAAAAATAAATTCAAAACATTCAACCCTGCACCTACTCAAAATGCAACTAATCTTCCAGTGTAGTGGTAAATAACAGAGAATTTCGGTATAGCATTCTGCTTCCTAATTACAACTCTCTCTCCTTTCTCACACAAAGTAAAAATTAACTAGTGTGTGTCTACATGGGCTGCAGAAGACTTTCCAGATCAGTAATGCCTCATCTTCACGCAACCTGGTGAGATGCACAAGCTACTCTGTCCTCTGACCTGAAAACATTAACGTGCAAATCCCGGGAGGTTCTAAGGACTTGGCTCCCATCCCATCCCCAGCAGCTCCTCTGCTATTCCTCAGACGCCCCTAGCTTTACTGGCCTTGGAAATGACAGGAGTGGGTGGAGAGAACACTGCGTGTCCACCACCAATCACACTGTGAGGTGAGGCAGGTCCTGAGTACTGAGGAGCCCAGATGCCTGCAGAAGAACAAGGCTCATCGCATCTGACCCCTTCTCGCCCTAACAGGATCCCGGGGGTGAAATCCGCAGGAAGCTCCCAACAGCACGTCTCCACCTGTGAACACACAGTCCCGGGAGAGGAGCACGGAGCACGGTCATCACCCTCGAACGATGCACGACAATACCTGGTGCTCACCCAGCTCTGGTCCGAGGTGGGCAAACGCCATCCGAACCGACAACTGGCGGCTTCTCGGTGGCTCTGAGGAAAGGGAGGCTCAGGAGACAGTGTCTGCAGAGCAGGGAAGAGCGGACGGGGGAGGAACTCACAGGTCGAAGGTGAGCCAGGGGTCCAGGCCGACAATGTGAGGAGGCTCTGGCCTTAGAGCCTCTCAATGCAATGGTGACCTGCACTCACACTCGCACCCGCACCCGCACCTGCACGAGCAGACAGTGGGTGCCTTACATCCTGCGCCCTGGCCTCGCCCGGTGAGGTGCGGGGCCACCCTGGGCGGTCCAGGGCCAGCACTTGCCATCGCGCAGCAGATGCGTCATTAGAAAGTCCTGAAGGCTTCTTCCCCTTGGGCCCGCGGGTGGGGGGGGGGCCGTGGGTGGGTGGGGGGCCCGCGGGTGTTACTTCCCTCTCCTACCTCGCAGGCAGGGCCGTGGAGAGCATGGGTCCTGCTGGAGCACTGACCACAGGGGAGGCTTCAGACAGAGGAGGGTCAAACAAGAAGGAAAACACTCCGAAAAGGGCACACTACGCTGAGCGTGAACAGGTTTACGTGGGGGCAGCAGGAAGAAGCAAAAACCCTAGACAATCTTGTAAAGTTTTAGAGCAATATTAGGTAACATAAATAGCTCTCATTTTCTTTCACAACTGAACACATAAGCAACTGCCCTAAATCAAGTGAGTATTTGACTGACGGGAAGGATTCATCACGTTTTTTCACTAATATTAGCATTTACAAAATTTTTAGCATTCATTTTTAAAGTACATCAAATTAAAAATATTTCAATAATTATGAACTACAACATAATGACATATATTACCTATTTATATAATAAACACAACAATATAATAATTATGAAGACAGTGCTTCATAGGCTCTGATACCAAAACAGGAAGTTGTTAGGGCGCACCCATAGGCAGCTAAAACTGTCTGTCATCCTCTGAACTCAGCATGTGAAGGCAGGTTCCATGGTGCCCTTGAACTTGAAAACAGAACTGGCGGAACCTGAGGATGCACCTGCACCTGGGTCCCAGGAAACATGCCTGTTTCGTGTGAGAGCTTCGAGCCTGAGCATGAGGAGGACTGAGAGGGAAAGCCTGCAGTTGGAGACCAGCCTTACCCCTCCCCAATCCCAACACGCAGGAGAAGCAGACGTCACCTCCCCGCTCAGCTAAACCCAGGGCAGGGGCGAGGCACTGGGGACAGGTTCTGCCCTTGGGACAATGTCTTTGAGCAAACATTCCATCAGGAACATTTAGTGCGTCGACTCATTTCTATGCTTTGGGGAGACCTCTGTGCTACCTCACGTTCTAAAGTCTGGCAAAAAGAGGAATTCACAACCAAATATGGATGAATAAACACAAAACAACGATGAAACCGTAACGTATCGGAAGCTCTGAGACGAGTAAAGCCGTCATCAGTGACCGGTAGGGAAGGAAAGAGTTTTAATCCACCCCCCTCAGGGTCCCCGGCTAGGACTGGAAATTACACTGACAAAGGCAGATTAACAGGAGAAAGCACACGTTTGTTTATTTAATAAGTTGTATGTAACACCAGAGCCTTCATCAGGGAAGAAGACCCAAAGGAACAGTTAGACCCGCGTATTTTTCATGAAGGTTTGATGAGGAGCAGACAGTTGGGGAGGAAGGACTATGTTGGGATAATATGTCCTGAACCCCATCAGATCAAAAGAATATTTAAAACACTTAACTATTAATATCAATAAATAATAATGAAAATAAAATAGGCAATCTCAAATAGTTACCCAAAAATGAAAGAGCAGAAGGAATGAAAAACTATAAAAACAAAAACTACAAAATTATAAAAACAGAAGTTAATAACAATAAATTCAAGAGCTGGCTGCTTTAAAAAGAAATACCCAAGTAACTGAGCCATTAGGTGACCTAAACTAGAAAGAAAAAAAGAAGAAGCACAAATACACTGAGTCACAAATGAGAACAGGAAAACAACCACAGATGCAGTGGAAAGAGAAGAGCATTAAAGGATTATCTTGCCCAGCAAACTGAAAAACACTGCTGAGTGTCCAGGTGGTATAATAATCAGCCCTATAGATACCAAAAGATGCAGATATCCAAGAACGAACCTCCCTGGAAAAGTGAGATCAAATAAGTTATAAATGTGAGCTCCACCGAACTGCCAGGCACATGCGGATCAATGACGACGTTTCAGCTGTTCCATGAGAAAGAATGAAAGCCTCCAAATTCTTTTTAGGAAATCAGCATAACCTTCGAACCACAATCTAATCAAAAAAAGAAGACAAAAAATGACACTATTCTCCTGAATGTAAGTGTAAAAATCCTAAATGAAATGTTGGCGAACAGAATCCAGCAATACATTTTTTAAATGTCCAAAATTCAAAACTAGGACAGTCCTTATATTCACAGCTTCAAGCACAAACTGTCTATGGTCAAAAGGCATGTGGAAAAATTCAAAATGTATATTTAATATGTATCAAAAAAATACAGAGACAAATGAACACCATGTCTGCAACATCAAAATTTGGGTAATGCTTTTCCATTCTTGCCTGCAGACTTAACAAACACAAAGAAACATAGATGTTAGGACGGAGCCCCTGCGCCCTGCCCTCCTCAGAGGCGATTACTGTCCTGACGTCAGAGCAGATCGCTGCTGCTTTTGCACCCTGACCACACGCACCCATACGTGTTGTATCCTCCAGGTGTGGGGGGTTTTAATTCTCACATGAACGGTAGACATACTATGCATATGATTCTGAAACTCGCTGTTTCTCTAAACACCGCCCTCCTCCTGACCGGTCTGTGTTGATACGGGTAGGAAGATCCCAGGTCTTTGTTCTAACCGCTGTAATTTATTGGTCATATGCAAACTGTTTCCCCCTCGTTTTTTGTCTTTTCATTTGTGCCTTTTGTCATGTCCGAGTTTTCCTGTAGTCGAATGTACCCCTGCTACTATGTCATACGGACACCCACCTGCCGACAGCGTTCTAGTAGCTTACATTCTGTTTCTCCATGTTGACTTTCCACGAGTTCTCGCCCATGGGAAAGCACAGAAATCCAAGCTTCATTTTTTAAAACAGACGGCCGACTGTACTAGCACCGTTCACGGAATAATCCACGCTCGCCCTACTGACTTTGTAATTCGACTCATTTGTACATACTGTTTACAAATCAGGAATAAAAACAGCAACCATCCAACAACAAAAAGGAAAGAATATGAAGACTTAGTTCACAGAAAAGTCTTTTTCCCCAACCCGCAGCCTCACTCCCCAGAAGTCACCTCTAAGAAAGATCCCTTGTGCAAAACCATCTGGTGGCAAAGGTCGGACCACGTGAGGGGATCAGTGCCTGATGCGTGTTTTCCCGCGATGAAGTCACAGAGGAGACCTTGTCTCAGCACCCATCCGTCTTTCTTTATCAATCTGTGCTATTTCCTTCTATGCGCCATGATTACTTAACACGAATAAAGGTGTTTTTTCAATAAAATTTATATATACACACCCCCTTTCAGGCAGCTGACCTTGGCGATTCTAACATAACTGGTTTTCCAACTAAATGATTCTTCGTTTTCCTCTTCAAGACCAGAAAAGGAAAACCAACTTTCCTGTATTTTCAATCCTCAAACTGTTAATTTAGAAGGATTTAATCTTAAAGTGGTAAAACATCCTTTTTTTCACTTGCAAGGGTAACTCTTCATCTCCACAGCTAGGACATCACTGATTTTTTTTCCATACATTTTTAATTTTAATTTTATTTTCTGTTGTTGTTGCATATAATTTTAAACTTCTTTTTTAATATTTATTAAATTGAGTGGGGTGACATTGGTCAACATGAATATACAAGTTTCAGGTGTGGGTCTCGATGTTCCAAGATCTGTATATTGCACTGGGTGCCCACCACCCAAAGCCAAATCTTCTCCTTTCACGATGTATTAGGATTCTTATTCCCCGCACCCCCGACATCACCTCTGATATCTTGATGAAACCAGTTCAGATGATTTCCATTTCCACTGGGACTTGCTTTAAAACCTACCAATTTTTTTTTGCCTTAGCTAGTTTGGCTCAGTGGAGAGCGTTGGCCTGTGGACTGAAAGGTCCTGGGTTCGATTCCAGTCAAGGGCACACGCTGGGGTTGTGGGCTCAATCCCCAGTAGGGGGTATGCAGGAGGCAGCCAATCAATGATTCTGTCTCATCAGTGATGGTTCTATCTCTCCCTCTCCTTTCCTCTCTGGAATTAAAAAAAAAATAAAGTTTTTTGGATGGACTGCTTAAGAACAATATCATTATCACTATGGATGAATATCAGAATAAAGAATATGGAAGTTAAAGACGAACCGTGGAACGAGAACTGAGAACAGTAGAAAGGAAGTGAATTTAGTATACAAGAGGCATAGTCTGCAATGATTTACACGTAAGAGCTCTCCTTAATGGTTCAAGAACGTCCATCTCAAATACCACATGCTCACTTTACGTTCCCACTCTGATCCCAGAGTGCCTTTTAGCATGAACATCCTAACACCAGATCTGTGTTTAAAACTGTAGGTGACTCTCGTCCCCTCCGCGGTGCCCTGGATCCGTCTCTGGCTTCAACCGTGTTTGGCAGAACAGACCCAGGGACGCCCTTTCTTCCAGCTCCGACCACCCTCCCAACTCCTCCAGTTGCCACCTTTGGAACCACCTCAGCCATCCCCGGCCTCTGAGACCAGCCAACGCCAATTTCTGAGCTTATCTCCTTACTGCCAAGGAACCAGGAGCCCCCAAATCCACCAGAACTATCCCACCCAGAAGGAGGCTGCAGCAACCACGTGGAGGCTGACATCTGCGGGCCTCCTACCCCTTTTCTCTTTCTGGGCTTCCATTTCCCGGGACCACGCGGCCCTGGAGGGCGTGGGCCCCTTCTTCCGAGAGTTGGGCCCAGGAGCAGCCCAGGGCACTGAGCATCATCTCTTAAAGACGCATAGGCCACACATCTTCCCAGGATGGCAGGAACTTACCCCAGATGGGTGGGGCAAAACTTGGGACGCCAGGGAAGCCGGCTGCAGGGTCCTAGAGCAGAACCTGAACCAGGCCCTTTTGGAGCTGCAGGCCCTGGGTTCTGTCTGCAAAGACCCTCAGCTCTGTGACTTCCTGAGGAACCGCTTCCTGGGAACCACTTCCTGGATGAGCAGAAGAAGGTGGGCCACCCCTGGCTCACCCCTGCGGGCTGGCCGGCCGCAGGCTGGGCTGGGCCAGCATCTCTCCCAAAGGGGCACACAGAGGCCTTCCAGGGCTCCTCCCCGCCCCCGGGGTCTGGCTTTGGCCTCTCCCTGTAACCACCCTAGAGCCCTCTCCATGCTTTGGGTCAAATGGATACAAATAGCTTTTTGCAGCAAAAAACAACAAAAAACCCTGATATTTGAGCAAAAAACATAAAAATATAATTTAAATTTTTAAAATTAAGACTTGGGTTTTTTTTGTTGTTGTTTTTTAAATCACTGTTTTCCAACATACCACGTGAATGGCAAATAGAGATGCAGGTGGGAGGAGCCTGACTCCCCTCCTGAAGGCTGACTCCCGGTTCCTGCAAACTGTGCAAGGACCAGGGCTCCAGAGCCAGCGGTGGGAGAGGGAGGATTCGGGAAGGCACAGGGCGCTTCTGGGCAGAGCCCCGTATTCTCAGAGGGAGGGCGGATTACATTATCGCTCAGTCCCTACACCAGCCCACTCCCAGACCTCCTGCCCCCAACTGGGGAGCGAGCCTCCATGGTCCAGCCAAATTCCCAGGCCTCCTGGAGAGGGACTCCCTGGAATCTACCTAGCGATATTCTTGCTTGAGCAGGGCCAGGGCAAGGCACTAATTTCCCTCAAACAGACCAACCCTAACTTAGGTCAACACCACTAGTCTGAACAGCACAGAGGAGTAAAAATAAAAATAAAAGGCTCACAGCAGAACCTGCGGCAACTGGAAGCCACCTCCAGGGGTCACCAGGAAGGGTAACGTTTAGGCTGAAGTGGGGTGGGAAGCAAAGCAGCAGATGACAACAGGGCAAAGACGTCTTTAGGAACGAGATCAGGTGGCGTGTGGGGAGGACGGGCGACCAGGTTTACAGAAAGAGAGAAGTCGGGCCGGTTCAGATAAGTCACGGCCTTCTGTGCAAACCCCACGGGCCACCACAGGAAACCCCGTCGGAGCCTGGCTGAAAGGCCTCAGCGCTTGGCTACCCAGCTGCAGGAGGGAAGTCTTCCCTCATTTGAATAGTATTTTAGGAATGTTTTGTCAATGTGCTGGATGATTACTCACTTCTACTGCATTCTTCCCCTCACCGAGATAATTATGGCCGACGTAGCAATTTAGTTTATAGGCAGAACATTCACGAAGCTAAATGATGACTTTTTTAACCTGCTGGAAAATTCATATATTTTATGTGTCCATACTTCCCTAAAAAAAGGAAGGCTAACTTGAACAACTGTTGCTCATAGCAACACAGGAACAAAAGATTTTTCACATGCAAAAATCTAAGCATTTAATTAAAATTCACAAACTTGGATCTCAAACCAAGCCAAAAGTAGAAATGTAAGAATACTAGATTCCCAAATAGAGGCAGATACACAATACATTGTCAGCTATGACAAAGACAAGATAAAAAGCGCAGCTCCCGTGACGAGTTAAGAGTCCTTTATAATCACCATGCTAGTGACTGCTTGTATTCTTACAGGTAAGCTTCACGGCATCAGTAAACCGAGCGGAAACACACCACCCTCCCTCTTAGTTTCTGTCACTGCCTATTCATGAAGCTAGAGCCTGAATCCAAGTCTAAGCCACTTAAAGAAAACTATGTAACAAGGCAATTTACAGAGATTATTCTTCCCCCAAGACTTAAACTCAACTACAAGAGTCAAGGTAAAAAAGAATTCCCATCAAGGTCTGTAATGTACACATTTGTGGTGAAACCAAGGTATTCTCAGACAACAGATGTCCACTAGGGTTTATCAGGGGTGAAGAACCTTTTTCCTGCCAAGGGCCATTGGGATATTTATGACATCACTAGAGGCCCGTTGCACAATATTCGTGCAAGAATAGGCCTGCCTTCCCCTGGCTTCACTCCTGGCCACCTGGGAGCCTGCAAGTCCTCGCTCCTGGCCAGAGCACCACTCCTGTAGCTCCCTCCACTGCCCCCTCTTCCCCTCATAGCAGGTGTCCTGCCCCTCCTGGCTGCTCCGTGCCTGCATATGCAAATTAACCCACCATCTTTGTCTGGTTAATTTGCATACTCACTCCTGATTGGCTGTGGACATAGCGGAGGTACGGTCAATTTACATGTTCGCCTATTATTAGGTAAGATTCTCAGGCCATAGGAAGTGATCTACTTAAAAATTAGCCGGCTGCCCTGAAAGGTCCCGGGCTCGATTCTGCTCAAGGGCACATGCCCGGGTTGGGGACTCCATCCCCAGTAGTGGGGGGAGGGGGGAGAGAGGGAGGGACATGCAGGAGGCAGCCAATCAAATGATCACTGATGTTTCTATCTCTCTCCCTTCCTCTCTGATATAAATTTTTTTAAAGGCATATAATAAACGTGAAGAAATACAGGAAAGTGACATACTATAAAAAAAAAATTAACCTGCTATATTTGGCCAAACATTTAATTAACTCACCCCCAATGCCTGGGCAGGGCCAGACCAAATGATTTCTCGAGCCTTACACAGTCCGTGGACCGGACATTCCTCGTCCCTGGTTTAGATGAGCGCTCTCTCCACAGAGGAATCTGGAAGAGCTGGGACACGGCCTGATTGCTCGGAAAATTCTCCCTCCTCGGTAATCAGTTCCCCTGTCCTCAACTGGGAGAGGGAGCGCAGAGGGCACAGCAGTGCAGGTGGCATACTGTATTTAGGAAAGCCTGAGTTGGGAGAGGCTGGGGTACAAGGTCAAGGGTTTTAGAACCAGAGACAGGGATAAAGGATGCAGAGCACGTGAGACCTCAGCCTCTGAAGAAACCTACAGCACGGGCCGGCGGCCCAGGGGACAGACCCAGGCTTTCCTCGAGCGCCTGATGCGCGCGCGGACGTGGTGTGGGCGTCCTGGGAGGGGCACAAGTCAAGAGCCGGGTGCGTGAGTCCACCAGCGGACACTACCGACGTGTTTGGGAAAATAGAAAATTCTCAAAGAGCAATAGTTCAATTTGAAGAGTCAGCACGTGACGGATTGGTTTTAATACAGATGCTAGCCGAAACCGGTTTGGCTCAGTGGATAGAGCGTCGGCCTGCGGACTCAAAGGTCCCAGGTTCGATTCCGGTCAAGGGCATGTACCTTGGTTGCGGGCACATCCCCAGTAGGGGGTGTGCAAGAGGCAGCTGATCGATGTTTCTCTCATCGATGTTTCTAACTCTCTATCCCTCTCTCTCTCTGTAAAAAATCAATAAAAAAATATTAAAAAAATAATAATAATAATACAGATGCTAAAACAAGTACCACGAGAGTGGAGCGCTGGGGACTGGGTGTGGCCAACGGGCTAAGGGAAGCTTCCAGCGTCTGCGACCTCCTCACCCAGGAAAGTGGCCAGGAGCCCTCTGGGCAGTGGCTGGGGGCAGCCCGGAGTTACAGACACAGCTCTGAAGTCAATGACACGGCTGAAACCTGTCTCCACTGCTCCGCCGCTTTGTGCCCTGAGACCAGTCACTTAACCTTTTAAGCCTCGTTTCCCAAAGTGGGGGCAACGGCAGTGCCTACCAAAGGCTTCGCTCATTCCATACACACGCGCTGAGATGAGAGTGTGCACAGAGCTGGCCGCTGGGACACAACAGAGAGGGGCAGACCGGGGCGGAGACAACGTATGTGCAGGGCTCGGCAGGCGGTACCTGCACATGATCACCGTCCCCATCACCGCTTCGGCGCAGTGGGGCCGGGGTGCGATCCAGAGAGAACGAGTAAAGCATCTTAGGTTTCACATGACCTAAGACCTCTTCCTTCTCTCCCAGGAATCCCATCCCATCCCCCCGTTTTAAGCCCTGCCCATGTGGTCCCAAACCTAACATCTCAGACAGTCCAGCCGGCTCCCAACCTCCAGACTCTGTCCGCTGCCGCGAGGCCCTCGGAGCACAGAGTCCGGACCCACCTGGACACCAGCCACCCCACGTTCCTCCTGGTCCTTCCCCATCGGTGACCAGCAAATCCTTGGTCCTTCTGCCCCCATCCCCCCACTGCTCTCCGCAGCCACAGCCGCATTCCAGCTGAAGGTCTGACTGTTCTCCATTAGATCACCTCACTGCGGCAGCTTCCTGGGTTCCTGCTCCCAGAGCAGCAAACTCTTGCTTAAAAACGGGGAGACTCTATCACGCACACACAAGCCCCATCATTCCTCCATTCAGCTTAAAACCCCCCAACGCTGACTGTCCAGAGGGTGAACAGGATCGGGCCCCTGAGGTGTCCGCACCGCCCCGTCTGCTCGGGGTGCCTTTCCGTACTTGGACGCGGGCTTTAGGCAGCGCACTGACGGGGCGTTCGGTCCGCCCCGGGGCTGGTGACCCGAGGAGCGACATGCGGATGTACTTGGGACTGAAGCGGCCACACGCCCCCGGAGGCTGGTGCGGCAGTGCAGTGCGGGGCCAGCTTCTCCCCGTGGGGCTCGTCTCCTCCCAGATCTCCGCGTGGACGGCTCGCTCTCGTCCTCTGCCCCGGCTCCGCCAGCTCCTCGACACAACCTTTCCTGACCTCCCCACCCAAAACAGCCCCCACGAACCCCATCATCACGTTGCCGTGCTTACTGCCATCAGAACACGTTCACTAGCATCTTCATGAGTTGTCTTCCCCAAACTCGAAAATCCACGAAAGTAGGGACCTTGTCTATTTTATTCAATGCCATGTCCCCTATATACTGGTATGTGCTTGGCATAGAGTGTCTTCATGGAATATCTGATGAAGTTGAATGAATGAATGAATGAATGAATGAGGGAGTGAATGATTGACTAGGACAGGGGCGGGGAACCTTTTTACTGCCAAGGGCCATTTGGGTACTTATAACATCATCCGAGGGCCATACAAGATTATCAACTTAAAAATTAGCCTGCTGTATTTGGTCAAACATTTCATGAACTCACCCCTAACCCCTTAGCAGGGCCAGACCAAATGGTTTTGAGGGCCTTACACAGCCCGCGAGCCGACGTTCCCCATCCCTGGACGAGGGGGTCAGCTCAGGGAAAGCAGGCCGGGACAGACAGTGGCTGCAGAAGAAGCCGGGGTCCCTCCGGGACTTGCATTTCACTGACATGGGCCCGGGCCCTGCGGGGTTGAGCGCTGCGGGGACAGGCGGGCCAGCAGAGCAGGAAGTAACGGTGCTCATGCCACGCAGGGCCCGGCCTCGACGGCCATGAACCCACTGAGGACGTCCGTGGTGCAGACACACAGGCTCCCCACGCCAGAGACACCGGGGAGTCTCTAAGGAGGCGTCCAGCTGCACACCCTCCACAGGCGTGCCTTCCAGGGGACAAGGACCGAAGGGGCCTCAGACAACCAAGTTAGCTGTGTAGTCTCCGGACCTTCAATAGCGAACCGGGTGTCGATGGACGTTAACTACTCAGCCAGGCTGGACACCGGCGTGGGGTCACACCGGGCCAGGAGAAAGGTCGTTAGCAGAAAAGGAGAAAGGGAGGCAATGAGGGAGGAAGGCATGGCGTGTTTCCAACCAGCTCACGCACCTGCTGATGAGCAGGCGGGAAAGGACGCCGCATGGACAAGCCTAGACGTAAAATCTGACAAAACTGACGGCCCGGGAGACTGTACAATATGGGTTCCACACATCCACTCACTGTCACCATTTCCAGAAAGGAGCCTGGCATTGTAATGTATCGCGATTAGAAGCAGGGAAACGCAGGGTGGGATTCTGCACCGCATGGAACCGCATGCGCTTCCATCTTTTGCAGGAAACGTTGCCCACCAGGCTTTATTTTATATTTATTTTTTAAAAATATATTTTATTGATTTTCCACAGAGAGGAAGGGAGAGGATCGACCAGCTGCCTCCTGCACACCCCCCACCGGGGATGTGCCCGCAACCAAGGTACATGCCCTTGACCAGAATCGAACCTGGGACCTTTCAGTCCGCAGACCGACGCTCTATCCACTGAGCCAAACCGGTGTCAGCATCCCCACCAGACTTTAAACTTGACCGAATACCAAGGCCACTGCTCCTCCGATGGAGCCATGTCCCCAGTGCACACACGCATCCCCCAGGCTGCCACTAAGCAGGATGTGATCAGGCATTTACACTGCAGATCCCTGCGGGTCGATGTGCACCCCCCCCCCACATCGGCACGCGAGAGCCCTGACAGACCCCCCAAGGCAGCGCCCCAGGAGCGGCCCCAGGCACCGGCCCAGCCCCACACCCTCGCTCCGGTTACAGAAACGCCAGCGACACTGTCGAGCCACCAGTCAGTCGCTATTTTAGCCATCAAAATAATGTCTGCATTTCCTTCACATGGCATGTCCCACCTCCGGCCCCGGGAGCCCAGAGCAGGTTCAATGCCCGCCTCTGTTCACAGCCTCCGTCGGCCTGGGACTGGGTGCCTGTTACGGGGAAAGGGCTCCTGCGCCTCACTGTGTTCTCACTGCGGCCCTGCCCGCCGCCTGCCCGCTCCGCCCCAGGGCACGCCACCCCGGGCACCCCCACTGTCCTCCGGGAACCAGGACGTCTGTACTGCGCAGGAAAGATGATTCGGAGTCACACAATTTTACTTTTCACGGCATCTTTGGAAGAACCTTAACTGCAACAGGTACCTGCTTTATAAAGATAATACGTGGAGGTATTTTCTACTTGATCATCAACGGTGATTTTTCTTTCTTTTTTTGTGTGTGTGTGTTAATCCTTACCAGAGGATATTTTTTCCATTGATTTTGAGAGAGAGTGGAAAGGAGAGAGGGGGGGAGAGAGAGAAACATGGATGTGAGAGAGACTCATCGACTGGTTGCCTCCCCCACACACCTGGACTGGGACCGGGGACTAGAACCTGCAACCCAGGTATGTGCCCTTGACAGGAATCAAACCAGAGACCCTTCAATGCTTGGCCCAGCGCTCTAACCACTGAGCAACACCAGCCAGGGCCAACTTTGAGATTTTTATAAATACTATCCCTGTGTCACAGGGAAATCAGCGTTTCCAACTGTTGAAACAGAGCCCTGTAATACTCAGTCTTCCAACAGCGAACTGTAAACAAACAACTGTGGCCGCTCCAGAAGCTCACCTGGGCCTGTTTTCCCCACGTCCCTACCCCTCCCCAGTCCCGGCTACGTCGGGGAAGATCGGGAGAACGGGCTTATGGAACTTGAAGTAGCACGCACCACTGCGTGAGAAGAAAGGCAATGCCAAGTTCAGCATCCACGTCTGGTCCAGCCTTACGCTGCACAATGCCTGCCTGCAGTCCCGGCGGACTGTGGACTGAGTGAATGATCGGCGACCACTTACCATATACAATTAACATTTCCCTTCAATGTTTAGCTACAATATTTAAAGACTTTATCATCTCGCTTTCTGTCAGAGGTTGGGGAAATTGTTCTGTAAAGGGCCAGAGACTAGATATGTTAGGGTCAATGGGCCACATAACCTCTGTCACACATCCTTCGTGGCTTTTGTTCACTGACAGCCCCTGAGTGGGGTAGCCCCGTGGCTAGCTGGAGAGCCGCACAAAAGGCAGGCCCAGACTGGGCGATGGCTCCGGGGCCGTTCGCCCACCCTTGCTTTCCAAGGATCCCAGAAAACCATAATTACTCAGAACGCTCTCACATTTCGACTCAAGGCAAAAACACTTCCAACTGTTTTGGGTGGGGTATTTCGGTAATTTTAAAAAAATAAAAATAAACTTTTGTAGACTAGTTTTAGATTTATAGAAAAACAGCAGAGTACAGAGTTTCCATATACCCCACACTTAGATTCCCGTTAGAATGGTACTTAAAATCAATGAACCAATATTGATGCATCGTTAACGAAAACCCACACTTCCTTCGGATTTCCGTTTTCTGCTCCAGGAACCCAGCCCGGACACCACGTCACATTTACCCACCGGGTCTCCTCGCGCTCCTCTCGGCTGTGACAGTTCCTCAGACTTTCCTTGTTTTTGATAATGACGGCAGTTTTAAGGAGTGCTGGTCAGTTGTATGCCTCTATGCATAACCCACGGACACAGACGATAGGGTGGTGAAGGCCTGGGGTGGGGGCCGGGGCGGGCTGGAGGAGGTCGATGGGAGGGGGAAGTAGGACACATATAGTACTTGGAACAACAAAGAATTATTTTAAAAAAGAGAGCGTACTGGTCAGGAATTTTGTAGAATGTCCCTCCACTGGGCACTTGGTGGGTGTTTTTCTCATGATCACACTGGGATTATGATGGTTTTGGGGGCGAGAGCCCACAGACGAAAGGTACCATTGTCATCATAGCAAGTCAAGGGGACATCAACAGGACTTATTACTGTTGACATTTACCTTGATCACCTGGCTAAGCAGAGTTTGCCAGGTTTCTTCCAACCGTTTTTTTTAAAAAAATAATAACAACAGAGGTGAATTTAACTCTCACCATTTATAACTAGCTTAAAAGGTTTTAGGTTATCAAATCATTCTGAGTAAGCTGACTGTATACACACGAAGTATGATTCCTTATCTATGCAAACTCACATCTATGCTTCATAAAATATATCACACTCGAGAGGAAGACAAAAATCAGTGTGTACTTGGTCGGTATATTCGACTTTTAAATCCTGCCAACTCTTCCTCCCAGGCGTTAGAAAGGAGGGAGGGACCATGAACCGAATTAAAAGTGGGTCCACAGAAAGCAGAATGGACAGGGCTCAGACTTGCTTTCGCGTTTAAATGATGATTATGCAAACTGGATCGTGAGCAACCTGAGCTGGGAGGAATCTTATCGGCTTTTTATCTCCCCGAGTCCAGGGGACCGAGCTGGCTGACACCATAAAAACTATCGGTTAATTGATGTCTACACCTTCAGAGTTAAAATCATCCCGAGCCTTCGGACAGGGAGGAGCAATGGGAGGCTCGGGAGAAGGAATTTCTCTTTCCTAACTTTCCTTGGTCAAGAGGGCACGGGAAGGTGGGGACAGTGTCCTGGCTGAGAGGCTGGAGCAGAGGGGGAAGCCTGGGTCAAATGAAGGCCATCAGAACACTGTGAAGAGGGAAGGCAAATCCAGACCACAGGAAGACACGACCTCCCGGCCGCCAGAAATGCTCTGGGAAAGAGAAAATAACCAGTGCTGGTGAGGACGTGGAGAAACCGGAACCCGCACACACGGCGGGGGGGGGGGGGGGGGGGGTGTAAATGGTGCGGCCCCTTTGGACGACCCTCACCAAGTGAAACCTAGAACTGCCGTATGACCTAGCAATTCTACCTCTAGGTACAGTTCCAAGAGGACGGAAACATACATTCATACAAAACGACATGAATGTCCATGCAGCATTCATCTTCACAGCCCAAAAGTGGAAACAAGCCGAATGCCAATCAGCTGAGGGGTGGGTAAACCAAGTGTGGAGTGTCCACACGATGGCACATTATCCACAGTCTTTATATAAAGGAACGGAGTGCTGACACTTTCTACAGCACGGATGCACCTTGAAAATAGTATGCTCAGCGACAGAAGCCAGACACAAAAATTATATGATTCCGTTTATGTGAAATGTCCAGAATAGGCAAAACCAGAGACAATAAATAGATGAGTTAGTGGCTGCCAGAGGCAGCAGGGGTGGGAGAAGAATGGAGGATGAGCTCATTGTGGGTACGAGGTTCCTTTTTGGGGTGATAAGAACGTTCAGGAATTACACAATGGTCATGGTTGCGCACTATGAATATAGTAAAAGCCACTGAATTGTACACTCTACAATGGTTAAAATGGTGAATTTTATGTGATTTTTAAAAAATCACAATAAAAGATAAAATAATGGAGAAAAAAAACACTGAAGAGGTTGAAAATATTCTGAGCCTCTATATCCGGTAAATCATTTTTATCCCACAACTTCTCTATACACCGTGCCCTTAAAAATCCCCTTCCACCAGGCCATCCTGTGCACGGCCAGGTTGCCGGTTCGAGTCCCAGTCAGGGCATGTACGGAAGGCAACTGATGGATGTTGCTCTCTCACACTGATGTTCCTTTCTCCCTTCATCTCTTTAAGATGAAGAAGTCAGTCTACAATTCTAACAGGCAATCAGTTCAACCAACATCCATGACATTCATAGGCTGGAACATACACAGACCCAGGCCCTGTCTCAAGGGATTTCTACTGTGCTAGGCTAACGTAACAGCTTCCTGCCATTTCAGGAACTCCCTCATCAGCGACGTGAGGCGGACACGCCCCTCACAGTGGCGGCATCCCTTTCCCAGACGCCTGCCCCAGTGCCACGGACCGGGCAGCACGGCCAGCTCCCACGGGCACGGCTCCCCACAGGAGCTGGAGGCAGTGGCTGGCCTGAAGCCCTCCCTCACAATGGCTCACTATGCAGCTCACAACTTAGTGACGTGCGGCTAAAAGCTTACCTATAAATAATCGTCTTTCTTGAAAAAGCAATTTTTGCCTTCAGTCTCCCAACCAAATTAAACTGCAAACTGTGGACGGTTCAAGTCACTGAAGAAATCTTAGCCGTACACGGAGCAACCACGCTCCCTCCAACAGGCATTAGAGCAAACTGCTGAAAGCAAGAAATATTTCCTGGGGAATTTTGGGGAGACAGTGCAGTTTCATTCAACTTACTGCTTCCCAGAGTGATTTTTTATTTTTAAGAGAAACCTTCTTTTAACAACCTCTCCACACTTCACAAACTGGAATCACTCAGATAACCCATCAGGAACCGCTTGGCGCCCAGGCGGGGAGCCGGCTGCGGGAGGCTGTCCGGCTACGGCCGTGGCACTTGGGATGCAGACGATGAGCGCTGATTTTGTTTCCTTTGCTCTCATAAGCAATTCACATCCGCGTTAGTACCGTTAGACAGAATGTAGCAGCTATTTCTCTCATTATTATCAATCTAACTGGAATATCAATGGTTTCCAGTTGTTGGATGGTGATGGGGAACGTTTTTGAAAGCCCAACAACAAGAACTGGAAACAAGAGAGTAGCTCCATTGATATTCCTTCATTTACTTAATATTAATGAAGAAATATTAAGTGGCACGCAGGTAATACCTGCCATACACAGGATACAGAGAGCAGCAGTAGGAAACCAGGAGGGCTCGAGTTCACACTCGAGCAGGAGGGTTGGCCAAATTCCTCGCTTGGACTGTCTTTCAAAGTCAAAGCTCACCAACGATGTGCCAGAGTGACCTCAGTCACTGATGACACCCAGCTGATCTGATCCCCTCTTCCTCCTCCTGTCACCTCCCCGACCACAGCATTTCTTCCCTTCCATTAGAAAGTACAGGCTGCCTGGCCGGTTTGGCTCGGTGGATGGAGCGTCGGCCTGCGAACTGGGAGGTCCCAAGTTCGGTTCCGGTCAAGGGCACATGCCTGGGTTGTGGGCTCGATCCCCAGTCGGGGGCTTGCAGGAGGCAGCCAATCAATGATTCTCTCTCATCATTGATGTTTCCGTCTCTCTCTCCCTCTTCCTTTCTCTCTGAAATCAATAAAAATAAATATATATATATTTTTTAAAAAAAGAGAGAGAGAGAGAGAGAGCCCTAACTGGTTTGGCTCAGTGGATAGAGCATCAGCCTGCGGACTGAAGGGTCCCAGGTTCGATTCTGGTCAAGGGCATGTACCTTGGTTGTGGGCACATCCCCAGTAGGAGGTGTGCAGGAGGCAGCTGATCGATGTTTCTCTCTCACGATGCTTCTAACTCTCTATCCCTCTCCCTCCTCTCTATAAAAAATCAATAAAATATGTTTAAAAAAAAAAAGTACAGGTTGCTCAACATGACACTAGCCATAGGCCAAAGAGGACGATCTATCGGCAAGTTTTAAGGTACAGTTGCTTTGTGTGGTGGTAAATCTTTTAAGTTCAAGTACACAACGTTATGGTCCACTTGGGCAATAGTCAATCCGAGAACAGAAAAGGGGGGCAGAATTCTCCTGGGAGTTTGTAAAACCATTCACCCCGTCTCTGAGGCCTGCCTACCTTGGCCCCTTCCTCCTCCAAGCAGCAATGCATCCATCCAGCCTTTTTCTCCCGTGTTGAATAAAGCTCTTTTATTTTGTTAAAGCACCAGGCCGTTTGGCCATGATCGATGGCCCACCATAAACACCAACTGGTGCAGTCAGAGGGTGTCCCCGGTGAGCCAAATAGAGGGGAAGGAGGGAGCAGACCTCAGAGCAGCGCTCCTGGGGGAGTGGCCCTTGGGAGGGGGGAGTCAGGCCGGGGCAAGAAACGAAGGATGGGGAGACTGCCCCAGGATGAGTGAGAGGGGAGGAGGACGAGGGCAACGTCAGGACTGTTTACAGTAAAACTGCAATGTATTCAGGGGTGAGGCAGATCTCCTAACTCTTCCCCTAAACAGACCTTCTGCTGTGGTCAACCTGATGGGTCCCCAACCACCCACACTCCCAAGGCATTCATGAACCAGACCCTGCGTGCGGCTAACTCGGGGGTCACAGGATCGTCAAAAGTTGACAGGAACCTTTAAAGATTAGCAAGGACTGGCCAGTCAGCCGGGAATACCAGCTGGGCAGACAGGCTGTACCCTACCCGAGGGCTGCCGAGTGAGCAGGTGGCCAGGCAGCCCAGAGGAAGGAAAGGGCACCAGATCGGGAGCCGGACTCCCTGGCTCCAAATGCTGGCTCCACGGTCAGCAGCAAGAGCAGTCTCCCCGGGACTCCATCTCCTTCTCTCTGACTGGAAGAGGGGAACGGCGCCTCCCTCCCAGGACAGAGTGAGATCACAGTTAGGGAGCTTAGCTCAGTGGCCGTCCCACAACGAGCGCTGAGAAGCGTGTGCTCGCGTTTCTACTCTTTTCCGCGGGAATCCGAAGTACCGCTCAGTTCCCAACCTGGAACAGCACGACGACGACTGCTATTTGGCTGGGCCCTCCTGATGGGCCCCCAAGCACCCCTATGAGGCAGGGGTGTTCTCTTCATCTTGGAGTTGAAAAGTGGACGTTTGGAGGGAATCAGAACCCCAGGTAAGCTGACTCGATCAGGGGGAGCGATGTACGCTCTGATGGCGCCCACAAAGTCTGTGCATTATTTCATCCACCTCCAAAAGCTTGAATGTATTATATTTTACTTTTTAATATGTTTTTTTAAACTGATTTTAGAGAGAGAGGGAAGGAGAGTCGTAGAGAGATAGAAACAGCGATGAGAGAGAGAGAGACATCAGACCAGGAATCGAACCGGGGACCTCTTGGTTCATGGATCTACGCTCAACCGCTAGAGCACACTCGCTGGGCTTGAAAGAATTTTAAAATGATACTTCAGTATTCTAAAAACCGCAACGTGTTCAATGAAATAATGTTCCTATGAAATCTCCCACCGTTCCCGCATGAAATCTGCATAATTATTTATACAATCAGAAATACCTCTCGAATTCTGAAAGACCATCAAAAACACAAAGTTCTTTTTCTTAACATAAATATGGCTGGATAAATCATCCTGGTCAGGTCATTTTAATTAAATGGCTTTAAACATTCAAAAGTACTGCGGACCCACAGTGCCTCAAGCCACTTTTCTTTCAGGACTTGTCACTGGACCCTGTGAAGACCCGGCACCTCCAAGAGGCCTGTGTAACCTCTCCTTCCACATGTCTGGTGAGTGTGCACCAAGATTGCCTAGTTAAGAGCGGCTGCGAAAAGCCTCTCCCAACACCTCTTACACTATTTAGCAAGACTTGCAGACACTTCATTGTCCTAAAAGGAAACACAAATATGTCAGTGTTGACTCTGTTCTCAAGGAATCGCCTTTTAACACTCGGATACTGAGACCCAGAAATAATCTGTCAAATTGAAAAATACTTATAAAAACCCAACAACTTCAAGAAAGCTGGGAGGATAAGTCATCTTAGTCAAAACTGTTTGCCTCCATCAAATGAACTGGTTACCCAGTTTCTTGAAAACACAGTTCCTAATCATTGGTAATCCACGGACAGTTTAAAATAACAGACATGCTGAACTGGTTTAAGACGTAGTAATATGGATAAGCCAAGCCGTATCACTTAATTTCCCTCCACTTTCTATTTGCTTTACCCAGGCATTACATTTGCTTATAACCCTTGTTGGTAAACACAAATAAGATGACATAATAAGACCTGGGAATGGAAGCAGAAGAGAACGTGACGTGCCTGGAATATTTCAAGAATCCATTGCAACTTCACTAACCCGACACTCCAAGGATCGGAAAGCAGAAAGAATTCCCACATAACTGTCAAGGTCAGATAATTACCCAGGTGCCTTAAGAGACACCGTTGGGTGCACACCATCATCACGGACGTTACTGTCTGTTACGTAGTTTCAAAGCGCAATCCCTGGCCTAGAGGAGGTAGTTTATGGCCACAGCCCTGCCTGGGGCGGCTGGGGAGGCGCGATGCTGGTCATCACTCTCAGGGGGCGGGTAACGGGCGGCCAGGTGAGTCGAGGAGAGCTCCCGCACAGCTGCCTGCCTTCCCTCTTCTCCGGAGGGAAAACCGACACCGCTGCCTTCATGGATAATTCAGTAAGGACTGTCTCATACATTGATAATGTAATTTATGACTTTCTATAATTGCTCTGTAATCACTTCCAAAAACAATACTCTTAGGATAAAAGTAACTGGGAATATCAAGTGTGAAATGATTTCAGCTTCAGTTTGAAAAAAAGGGTAATGTTTTGTTGAAGCACCTAGAAAAGGTTTTAAACCCCTAAGGCTGCATTCCATAAAGAGCTGGGGAAACAGTTTCAGAAATGTTGGAGTTATCCCTAATATATGTATTGTTTAAAATTACAATTAGAAATACCTCCTTAGTGGACAAATTACAAGTTTACAATTAGTAGTATCTCATATTATTCTTCTAATTATTCTAACTATACAAGTTCCCTGCACTGGCCCATATGGACCAGTGGTTAGAGCGTCGGCCTGCGCACCAAAGGGTCACAGGTTCGAATCCTCATCAAGGGCACGCAGCTGCAGCTAAGGGGTTTGCGGGGGGGCGTGCGGGAGGCAACCAGTGGATGTGACTCTCTCACAGTGATGTTTCTCTCCCTCTCCCTCTCTCTCTCCCTCTCCCTCCCCCCCCCCCCCCCCACTCCCTCTCCAAAAAGCAAAATGGCAAAAATATCCTCAGGTGAGGATTAACAAACAAACAAAGTTTCCTTTTAAGGATTTAAACAAAAAAACCACCACGATGGGACAGAGGAGTAACACTTGTGGACATTCAGCTACGCTGAAGCTCCTGAACCTCTGATTTTGCCAGGCTTCTGCGCTGCGCCTCCCGGGGGAATAAAAGTGAGCTGGTAACTACAAGAAATCAAGTGAGAACCCTTCTGGAACCAGGTTCGGCGCCAGTATTCATTTCACCACTTCTCACTGCAAAAAAGAACCTGCCTTTTCAAGGTCTGGAGTCAGGTCAAGTTTTCAGGTGAAGACCAACAAACAAATGTTTCCAAAATCCGAGGGGCAAACCCAGTGACACCCACCACCAGGGGCCTGACCGGGGGCGCGCCCCGCCGGAAACTCCCAGGCCAGGTGGGGAGCCAAGGCCAGCCGGAGCGATGCCCCAGGTGGCCTGGACGGCGGGCTCCCCCGCTTCACCGAGGCCTCCGCCGGGGCCCAGGGCCGGTCCCCTCCCGCCAGGCCCAATGTGCCCTCCGGTCTCACTTGGGCCAACTTTAGACGCCGGGGAGCTCGGAACGGGGCTCCGGCGGCCCCTCTGGGTCCGTTACCCAGACAGGGGGCCCGCCCCAGGCGCCCATTCCAGCCGTCCCTCGGGGCGCGCAGTGCCCAAAAGTCCTGGGGGGCGTCGGGAGGTGGGTGGGCAAAGGGGCCCCGGAACAGGCGGTCCCGAAGGCCCTCCGCCCAAGTGCCTGGCGGCGGACTCGGCCCGGCCCGGGCAGACCTTCCCGCGCCTTCTTCCCGGACCCCTCCCCGCACCCGGGGCCCGCGCCGCCCCACGCCCCCCGCGCCGCCGCCCGGCCGGGTCTCCCGGACAACAAGCCCCCGCCGCGCTCCTCCCGAGGCGGGTCCGCGCCCCCCGCGCCGCCGCCCACCTGTCCCGGGGGTCGATCCAGCTGGTCCTCCGGGTGTTGTGGTCGATGTAGAAGACCTTGCCGTCGTAGTCCCTGGCCTCCTCCCAGCCCCGGGGTAGCGGCAGCTGCCCGCTCCCGGCCCTCCTAGGCATGGTCGGCGGCCTCGCCGGCGAGCGGCGCCTCCATAGGGACCGGGCGCGGGACGCGGCGGGAACGCGACTGTCCGGCCCGGACGCCGCACCCGACGCGGGCGCCGGCGAGGGGCTGCGGGGCGCAGGGCGCGGCGGGGCCACGCGCGGGGGGCGCCTCGGGAAGCAGTCCAGGAATCCGCCGGCGATCAGTCCACCATGTCTGCGTCGGAGCCCGAGATCGAACCCTCCTCCTCCTCCTCTTCCTCCTCCGCCGCCGCGCGGCCGCCGCCGCTGCCTCCGCCTCTTCCTCCTGCTCCTCCGCCCCGTCCCCCTGCGGCCGCCGAGGGTCGCGGTGCCCAGGCTGCCCGCGCCGCCGCCGTCTGGGGCTCGGATCCGGGAAGCGCGGCGGAGCGGCGGCCGCGGCGGCGACGGGCCTCCTCATTTGCATGCTATTTGCATGCGCCCCGCCCGGGCCCGCCCCCCGGCCCGCCCCGCCCGGCTCATCTGCATGCACATTCCTCGCCGCCACATTCCAGGGCTTAACCCTGCCGCTCCCGGGGCGGCGCGCGGGGAGCGGGGCCGGCGGGCGGGGGAGGGGAGCGGGCCCCGGTGGGAGGGAGGGGCCTGGAGGGCGCTGCTCGCTCCCTCCGGGGTCCCCAGCGTCTCCCTCGGGCCCGGCGTCTCGGGGGGGCTTCGAGTTTGGGGACTGGAAAGAGCTACGGAGAAGTGCGCGCCCTGCTCAGCCCTCTCCGACTCCAGGGAAAGCGCAGGACTCGCGGAGGAAAGGGGTGGGGAGCTCGCTCCCTGCGGAAGGAAAAGGCCCGGCAAACGCCGAGGGCACAAAGGGCCCCCCGCGCCGCGCCCCGAGCCCCCTCGGACCCGAGGGCGGTCCCGGGCGGCGGCCAAGTGTGCAAAGCACCCAAAGCGCGGCCGTGGCGCGTCCGGGCGCCGTCGCCCCGGGGGCCTCCGCAGGGCGCCTGGCCCTGTGACCTCAGCCCGGAGGCCGCGGCCTCGCGGCGCCAAACGGAGACGGCCGCACGGTCCGGAGCGCCCGGCACGCCCGCCCTGCCGCCCGCGAGGAAACGCCGACCCGACCCCAGCCCCATCTCCCGCGGCCGCCGGCGCCCCTCGAGCCTCCCCGCGGGGCCGTGCGCCCCACCGGGGTCGGCCGCCCCCGGCGCCCCCTCTGCCGCCAGCCCCCGCTGCAGGGGTTCGGACGGCTGGACGTGGACATGCCCGGTGTCCAGCCCCTTCCGTCCAGCCCTCGCCCCGGGAAGTCCCCGCCCGGGGAAATCCCCCACCCCAGCCCCGCCGAGGCCGAGGAGGCGAGGGCGAGCCTGGAGCAAGCCCGGGGCGGCCGCAGGCCAGGCCTCCAGGCCCTGCTGTCCCCCGGAGGACCAGGGGCTCCTCCTGCCCCAGGCTCCGGTTTGTGCAGCAGCTGCTCAGGCCTGGTCAGCGCGGAGGAGCGGCCGGACACCGGGCTCCGGGACGACTGGCGAGGCCTGGGCACAGCATTCACCGCCCCCAGCCCCTCGGTCTTGGGGGCCTCCCAGGCCCCACACTCCTCCCCGGCAGGGTCCACACCACCGGGGCCCACTCATTCTCCCGAGCTCAGCCACTCTGCTGGTGTGGGTCCTGCCAGCTGGTCAGTGGTGACGGCCCCCTTGTGCAGGGCACGCGTTGGGCAGGGCCAGCACCTCCCCTCCTGGACTCAGACCTGCAGGGGGGCAAGTGCATTGAGATTCACTACGGCCCAGCGCAGACTGACGCTGGGTCCCCAGGAGGTCCACGCCCAGGGGGTAGGAGGGTGGTCCTGTGGAGCATGGAGGAAGGGCCGGCTTGGGGCAGTTCCCCTGCAGCGGGAACTGGACCTGCCTCTTCTGACGAGGGTCTTAGAAGCGGCTGTACTCGCCCCTGAGCTGCCTTGAAACCACCTGAACTCTGGAACGCTGGGAGTCCCCAGAATGGGGTGGGGAAGAGTCACCCCACACCAGCTAGCTCCCTTTCTCTTTGGGGGCTTGGCTTCTACACCAGGAAGCTCTGCTGGGCCCTGGGAAAGAGAAGCCGCCCCCTTCTGGGCCAGGCCTCTGCCCACTCCATTCGTCAAGAGGTGACAAGTCTCCCAGTCCCCACTGAGATGTGACCTCCTTGTAGGTAATCTTAAGGTAGGACTTCTGAATGAATGCTGGGGGGGGGGGGGGGGGGAGGGGAGAGAGAGAACTGTCTAAATTAATCTCTCACCCTGAGGGATGTGCTTTATTTTGGACTCCCCCAACTGGCCCACTTGCATTGTCAACATGTGCATGATGGTATACTAGTAACACGGCTAGCAACCCAACAGACCCTTCTGGTTTATTCCTTGCTTTCAGGCACCCTGTCCCCTAACAGTGAGGAAACATGTATTAGACTAAAATGTCCACATACTACTATTTTTTTTTTTTAAGGAAGCTACTTTGCTGCTGCCACAATTTGATTTGTTTCTCTGGGACGAATCAAAGCACAGTACTTCTCGGTGTAACTTCACATTTGGTCAGCTTTCAGCTAAATATTTTTACCCCACTCCTAAAACCGTCGGGGAATCCCAAATAGCACGCAGCGGTAAATGGCGTGTATTGTTCCATAAATCCTGAGACTTCAAACAGGAACGCTAGATAGGAAAACAAAACTCCAAAGCAGTTAAAAGAGGAGCGTGCGTCTTCCCTCCCTCCTTGGTCGCACAAAGGCAGTTAAGACGACAGAACGGGGAGTGGCTGCTCCGGAGACTTCTTTGTCTTGAACAGGTTTGAACCCTGCTGTGCCGAGTTCACACGTTCTACGTCCATCCCTTCGGGACAATTCCTAGTGGTTCAGACAATGAAGTCTCATTTCCTTTATGTGCGTATCTGTAAAAACAAAATAAGTATAAAGACCATTCCTTTTTGATAGTCGGGTACATTTCTATTGGATCAGGGCTTCGGTCGATCATTGGCAAAGAAAGATGGGTAACGCATTCTGCCAACACAGGGCCGGGTCCCCCCAGTCTGGAGGCAGACACGAGCCACCGAGAGTCTGTTTTCTGACCTTAAGTTCCCTTTTCTCTTGCTTTACATTTTCTCCCCTAATTCTGGGTGGGAATGAACCGCCCTTAAACAAAGCTCCCCGCTTTGTCAGTGTCCAAATCCTGGGTGGCAGGAAAATTAGTGATATCCAAAATGGGGGCGGACAGTGAATATTATTTCAAAAGGTAATTTAGTTTTGTCTACGCAAATTTAAGATGTACATATATGCTTTTTAAAAATGTGTTGGTTTTTTTAATTTTATTATTATTGATTTCAGAGAGCAAGGGAGAGGGAAAGAGATAGAAACATCAATGATGAAGAGAATCACTGGTCAGTGGCCTCCTGCACGCCTCCTACTGGGGATTGAGCCCCCAACCTGGGCATGTGCCCTGACTGGGAATTGAACCGTGACTTCCTGGTTCATAGGTCAGTGCTCAACCACTGAGCCACACCAGCCGGGCAAGATGTACATATATACTTTTAACCCGGCAATCCCATTGCTACAGTTCTACCTATGCCTCTTAAACTTTCTCAAGATACGCAAGGCTGTTCACTGTAGCATGTTTGATAATAACAAAGCTGGAGAAACCACCAATGTCCATCAGCAAGGCACTGGTTAAATGAATTATGGGACGTCCATACTCAGCAGGCGTTTAAAAAGCATCAGATAAACATATATGCGCTGATAAGGAAAGATGCCCAAGATATGGTACATGAGAAAGCAAGGTGCAAAAAGGCACTTGCTTACGTCACTGGAGACAAGGACAAGCATTAAAATGTAAAGAACAACGCAGCCGCCTACGTCAGTCCTGGTGTCAAAAGGATTCAGAGAGTGAAATAAGGGAGGTGTTGCCGTGAATGGGGGCCTGTCCGGGAGGTCCCATCGAAGACGTGTGAGGAAAGGGGACATTAATGAAAGGGGATGGGGCAGAGATGGGCGCAGACACGACTCCAAAGCAGACAGGCGTAGCGGGCATGCTTGTAGAAAGACTTGGCCGTGCAGAACGCAGAAATGAATCTGGCGTGAAAGAGCCCAAGACTGGCTGGAGCCATCTGGTTAGGAGGCTGGCCTATGAGAGTGTAAGTATGAGACAGATAAAGGTCTGGATTAGAAATAAGGTAAGGCAAGGGGTGGGAGTGGGAGGGATGGAAAGGAATGATCTGGCAAGAATTTGCTACTGATTAGATTAAGAAGGGAGAGGTGAATAGACCAGCAGGAGGAATCTGGCAAGGTGCCGAGAGTTTAGGCCGGGGAGGGAGACTCAGAGAGCTGAAATAAAGGCGGAAGTCCAAAGGGGGATCTGATAGGGCCTGTGCTTTTGGAAATCAGAGATACCCAGCAGAAAGTTAAAGGTCAGGACTGGAGCTCAGACAAAAGGTCAGGGCTGCAAATATGTGACTGCATGTCCCCATCCCGAAGTCTGCGGAGGGCCGAGGGTTACTTGGAAGGGCAACCTCAGGGCAGGTGGAATAGAATTAGGTGACCCACGTATAGTTCTATTTTGGGCCCATAACTCTTCGGCAAACTCTTCGGCAATTTGATGTGAGTTTGTTTATTTCTTTGTAAAATGCGATCTCCATTTCCAGCGATGTGTGTGAAGAATCAGTTGCTATTGTGTAAACCATCTCTGAAGGAATTCGTGTTATAACCTTTGTAGTTAGGCTGGTGAATCAACTCCCGTGTAGGACAAGATGGACTGATTTTCAGTATTTCAATATCCCTGTTTCCTCGAGGAGATCGGGGATTATATAAACCGGGACTTTTATAGGAAGAGAACGCTGCTTTTTTTCCTGAGTCACACTGGTGACATTTTTGGTTTTGTTTTTCTTCTGCAACCAAACTGATGAAAGTAAATAACATCTCTAATTATTGAAAATGGGTAACCCTAATCCACAAAAGTTTTATTGTCTTGACAGTCCTTACGAAGACAGGCATGTGATCTTGAAGGGTTCCCAGTTCTGGGCCAAACCAGAACCCTCCATTACCCTAACCACTTCCCCTCCAGTTAATTATTACACCAACACCTTAGGCAACAACAGCCATTCCAACTCCGTGATAAACAACATCAAACAGATGGGTTTTACCTTCCTCACGGCAGACAGGAGACCCACGCTGAGCAAATTTTGTGGTTGCTCACAAGATACTGAGCATTTAAAATCTCTTATTAGTGAAAAGGAGCAAAAGCTCAAATGCCATGTTTAAATGTGTGAGGCTCTCAGAGGGCGCCTTGTATTCCCTGTGGGATAGAATCCTAGAAAATATTATTCATTTGCATCCTTTCTTGTATAGTAAAACTAGAGGCCTGATGCACGAAGATTCGTGCAAGAATGGGCCTTCCTTCCCCTGGGTGCCGGCACCGCCTTTGCTCCAGACCGCAGCCACCTTTCTGCCTTCCCACGCTGCCCAGAGGCCCGGGTTGGCTGGGGGGTGCAGAATGCCTGCCCCCAGCCACTTGGTGCCTGTGTATGCAAATTAACTCTCAGCCTTTGTTGGGTTAATTTGCATGCTCACTCCTGATTGGCTGGTGGGTGTCCCGAAGGTATGGTCAATTTGCATCTTTCTCTTTTATTAGTGTAGATAATATGAGGTTCTATTTTCCTTTTACCATTTTTAATTTGCATTTTCCCCATTCCAATTTACAATCTATGCAAAACCCATCCTGTCTCTTAAAACCATTTTATATCTCCTTTTCAGTCTTCTGGATTTTCCATTAAAATGTTTATTTTTACTTATTATTTATACATCTATCACTCTTCTCTACTTCATCTCTCTCTTCCCTTCAGTTCTTGATTTCCTGATGTTGACTCAATACTGTGAATTTGGCTTTATGAAGTTTAGCTAAATTATAATCTCCCAAATGTATCTGATTTGGGGATATTCAAATGGAAGGGGGGGGTCTACATAACAAAACATGCTCAAAGAAATATAGTTTGCCAATAAACATATGGAAAGATACTCAACATCATTAGTAACCAATGAAATGAAAACTGAAACCACGAGATACTCATACAGCCACTATATTGGCAAAAATTTTAGCAGTTAATAATGTCAAGTATTGGCAAGAACGTGGAGCAACAGGAATTCTCATCAATGATGGGGTGGGATACGAACTGGTTCAGCCACAATTTGGCCTTATTTAGGAAAATTGAGGATCCATATCCTATGACCATTCCATTCTACTCCTAGGAATATTCCTAGAGAAACCCATACACATGTGCATCAGATCCACATACAAGAATGCTCATCTACACTAATAAAAGAGTAAGATGCAACTTGACTGTACCTTTGCGATGCCCACCAGCCAATCAGGAGTGAGTATGCAAACTAACCCAACAAAGATGGCAGGTTAATTTGCATAAACAGGCATTGAGCGGCCGGGGATGGGCGGGACGCTTGCGTCGTCACCATGGTGATGACACAGGCGTTCCACACTGCCCCGGCCTCTCTGGGCCTCTGGGCAGCATGGGAAGGCGGAAAGGTGGCTCCGGTCAGAGTGAAGGCGGTGCCGGCAGCCTGGGTAAGGAAGGCCCATTCTTGCACGAATCTTCATGCATCGGGCCTCTAGTAGCAGTATATAGCCCCAAAATGAAGCATGCAAATGTGCAATATGAGTGTCATGAATAAATGCGTTGTAGTATCTTTAGACAATGGAGTGCAATATAGCAAAGATAAAAGAATGAACTGCAGTGATACAAAATCCCTAGGGTGACTCTTTATAAACATAATGTTGGGTAAAAAAGAAACAAGAAACAAAAGAATTTGTAGCCCTAACTGGTTTGGCTCAGTGGATAGAGTGTCGGCCTATGGACTCAAGGGTCCCAGGTTCAATTCCAGTCAAGGGCATGTACCTTGGTTGCAGGCACATACCCAGTAGGGAGTGTGCGGGAGGCAGCTGATCGATGTTTCTCTCTCATTGATGTTTCTAACTCTCTATCCCTCTCCCTTCCTCTCTGTAAAAAATCAAATATATATATATATATATATATATATATATATACATATATAAAAATTTGTATAGTATGATTTCATTCTTACAAAGTTCTCAAAAGCAGGTAAAACCAAACCATATTGGCTAGGGATGCATACACAATAGATAAAATTATAAAGAAAAACAGGAAATGATTACCACAAAGATCAAGATAGTGGCCCTAGCCAGTTTTGATAGCATGTCGGCCTGAGGACTGAAGGGTCCTGGGTTCGATTCTGATCAAGGGCATGTACCTAGGTTGCAGGCTGGATCCCTGGGCCCATGTGGGAGGCAACCAATCAATGTGTCTCTCTCACATTGATGTTTCTCTCTCTGTGTCTTTCCCCCTCCCTTCCACTCTCTCTAAAAATCAATGGAAAAATATCCTCAGATGAGGATTAATAAAAAAAAGGAAGAGAGGAAGAAAGAAGGAAAGATCAAGATAGGGCTTACTTCCAAAGATAGAGATAATGTTGAAGCTGAGGAACAGGATGTCAGATGGGAGATTCTGATCATGTTCTATTATTTTTTTACCAGTTCACTTTATATTTATTTGTTAAATGGTATGTGCACATTTTATACACTTTTCTGTATGTTATATTTCTCTCTTCTCTTTGTCTCTCTGTCTCTGTCTCTCACTTTCTCACACACACACACACACACACACACACACACACACACACACACACAGAAATACTATAGTTCTACCTTGAAGTATGAGGACTACCCAGCACCCATCCCAACACCTGGGAAGTCTGCTTTAAAGGACAGATGAAATATCTATACTAATAAAAGAGTAATATGCAAATGGTCGTGACGCCCTCACACCGTAATGACCGATCAGCAGGAGGCTGCATTCGCAGCAGGCGCGGGTGGGTGGGGCTGCCTGCCTGGCAAGGCTGGGGGATGTGAGGCTGTGTCCCACAGGTTGAGAACCGCTAGCAGGGTCGCCTAAGACAATCGGAAAACACAGATATTTACATTATTACAGTTATGAAGTAGCAACGAAAATAATGTTATGGTTGGGGGTCACCACAACATGAGGAACTGTATTAAAGGGTCGTGGCATTAGAAAGGTTGAGAACCACTGCTATAGAGGATCTCCTAAGGCAATTGGGGAAATTTGAGCATGGACTGTATATTAGATTATTATATCAATTTAAATTTGTTAGGTTTGACAAAAATACTGTGGTTATGTGGGAGAATGTCCTTATTTTTAGGAGATATGTACTGAAGTATTTAGGAGTCAAATGTCATGATGTCTGTAATTTCCTTTCAAATGATTGAATGAAAACACCTACGTCTCAAAGGACTTGTATGCATGCATATAAGCATAACCAATGGACACAGACAGTACGGGGGTGAGGACATGTACTGGGGGGCGGGAGCAGGCAGGGTGGGGAGAGGTCAATGTGGGGAAAAATGAGACATATGCAATACTTTCAACAATAAAGAATTTAAATAAAAAATTATAATAAGCCCTAGCCAGTTTGGCTCAGTGGATAGAGCCTCGGCCTGCGGACTGAAGGGTCCTGGGTTCAATTCTGGTCAAGGGCACATGCCCGGGTTGCAGGCTTGATCCCCAGTAGGGGGAATGCAGGAGGCAGACAATCAATGATTCTCTCTCATCATTGATGTTTCTATCTCTCTCTCCCTCACCCTTCCTCTCTGAAATCAATAATAAAAATATATCAAAACAAAACAGGACACAGTCAAGGACAACATATTGTATTTAGCTGTCCTGTCTTTCTAGTCTTCTTTCATCTTGAACTGCCCTCTGGTTTTTAAAAAGTCTTTCATGACGATGACAGAGCGAAGCCAGCAATTTTGCAGAAGGTCCCATGATCTGGTTTTAGACGAGTTCCTCTCGATCTGCTCCATGTTAAAAGTCTCGTCAAGGAAACTCCATGGGTAGGTGTACACTTCTCTGTTCATCTCATCAGGAGGCGCACGCTGTCCGTTTTGTCCCATCAATGCTGGGGCTCCATTTGATCCCTCAGCTAACGTGATACCTGGTACCATTATGGAGGGACTTGGAGACCACACAAACAGCTTTTCCCCAGCAACTCTTTCACCCACCGGGTCTGGCATTTATGGAAGAGCCATGCTTACACACATCAATTATTACATTGTCAGTTCCAAATGGGTTTTTCCCCTACATTTTTACATGAAGAACTTTATTACTTTTTAAAAAAATATATATTTTATTGACTCTTTACAGAGAGGAAAGGAGAGGGATAGAGAGTTAGAAACATCGATTAGAGAGAAACATCGATTCAGCTGCCTCCTGCACACTCCCCACTGGGGATGTGCCCGCAACCAAGGTACATGCCCTTGACAGGAATCGAACCTGAGACCCTTGAGTCTGCAGGCCGACGCTCTATCCACTGAGCCAAACCAGTTAGAGCAGAACTTTATTACTTTTGCCACTACTATTATTTTTTTATCATTAGGGATTCATGAAATACTTTGAATTCAGTGTGTTACAAACCATTAGCACCGTTTCTTACTGTGGCAAAATACACATTACATAAAATTTACCATTTTAACCAACTTAAATATATAGCTCAGTGGCATTCAGTACGTTCATATTGTTGTGCAGCCAGCACCACCATCACCTCCAGAACTGTTTCATCTTCCCCAAATGAACTCTGCACCCACTAAACACGAACTCCCCATCCTCCCCTCCCCCAATTCCTGGCAACGACAGCATCTTTGTTTTTATGCTCAGATTGTCTCACATTTGGCCCAGGGGAGCGCCCCCCTTCCCCCCATCTGTTTCCTGTGCCCTCTGACTTGTCCCCATCATTCTTTGAGCACTTCCTTGTTTTCTGGCACAAAAAGAGATTGCGAATTCCTATGCACGCCCCATCCCGGAGCTGGAATCCGCCATTTCTCCAGGGACCCCGTGGCCTTCCAGTGGGACGTGGTCTTGAGAAAATACCTGAGCGTCCGGGCGAGCCCACTGCTCTTGGAATGCCAGCTGGGCCCTCTGAGAGACTCTGTCACACGTCCATTCATCTCACGTGTGAGAGCCACGAGTTCACCGGGACTCCTTCTGTTCAAATCCCACGTTCATCCCAGTTTTGCTTCCTTTCCATGTCTATAACTTCCTTCTTGAACAGGGAGAAATCTGACTCTCCTCACCCGTAATGTCCTTACGTGTTCGATCAATAGCCCTGAATGTGACCAACCTCCAGGGCTGCCACTTGCCCTCCAGCGAGGAGCTCTCCTTCCCTCTCACAGCACACCTCCCGCCTAGACCCCCTCCTCAAAGCCTTTCTTCTTCTTCTTCTTCTTTTTTTTTAAAATATATTTTATTGATTTTTTACAGAGAGGAAGGGAGAGGGATAGAGAGTTAGAAACATCGATGAGAGAGAAACATCCATCAGCTGCCTCCTGCACACCCACCACTGGGGATGTGCCCGCAACCAAGGCACATGCCCTCGACCGGAATCGAACCTGGGACCTTTCAGTCCACAGGCCGACGCTCTATCCACTGAGCCACACCGGTTTCAAAGCCTTTCTTATCCTTGGTGCTGGGCCCCAGGGCTGTGCAGGAGCCCTCCTCACCCCACCTGAGCTCCACCATCCCATACCAGGACACCCTGCCCCTCAATGAGACCTCTCGTCTGCTCAGGCTCTGACTCCCCGTTCTAGGTGGCCCCTTCATGGGGACACTGTTTGCACCTCGCTAGTTCTAGTCCCCACCTGTGCGCACACTTTTCTTACCCTCGTGGGCTCTGTTACCCCACACCAGCGGCCCCTCTGTGGGATGGTTCCCTTACCCGACTAGGGCGCTGCCTCCATGCCTGGGAGGGCAGCACTTCTTTTATTTATTTATTTATTTTTAAATATTTTTATTGATCTCAGAGAGGAAGGGAGAGGGGGAGAGAGATAGAAACACCAATGATGAGAGAGAACCATTGACTGGCTGCCTCCTGCACTCACCCACACTGGGGATGGAGCCTGCAACTCAGCCATGTGCCCTGATCGGGAATCCAACCGTGACCTCCTGGTTCATAGGTCAACGCTCAGCCACCGAGCCATGCTGGCTGGGCTAGGGCAGCATTTCTTGAAACGTTGCTGAACAGAAGGAGTTCTTGCTGACCTTGTTAAAATGCAGATGGCCAGGTCCCACACCCAGAGATCGGATTCAATCGGTTGAAACGAGATGTTGAATGCCCACATCTTCCACAGGAGCCCCAGGCTGCTTCGGAAGCAAGTGGTCCGAGGGACCATGTATGAGATGCTGCTTTGCTCTGGAAGGACTGGGTCCCAGGAGAAGCACGCTGACTGTCGGACATGTGGTGCGGCACTGCCCGCTGCAAGGCTGCACCGACTTGCAGTTCCGGCGGCAACGCATCGCAGTGCTCTGCCCCAAGCCTGTCTGTGGCTCTCTCCCGGGCCCTGGCGCAGGTGCTCCATGAATGCTGGGGGGTCCTCTTCCCCGGCCTCCGTGTCCTTATAAAACAGGATCCTGGATGAAACCAGTGTTTCTATCTTGCCTGTCGGTGCACATCGCCTGGAACACTTGTTAGAGATTCCTATCTGTGCTCAGGTGTGCTGGAGCGGGCACTGCAGGGGAAGGAGGGGACTCTACGTGTTGACAATAGTCCTGAGCTTCTCTTGAATAAGCCCCACGTTATTCCTTTGCTTGAATTTTGTAAAAATCGCTCTGAGGGACTCTGTGTGTTCTCTCTGGTTCTATGCTATGTTGACTTTGCCTTACTATGCAAGACCTTATTTAATTATAAACCAGGAGCCATGAACTTTAAAACAAAATGTGTGGGATTTGTGCAGAGCAGCTATGGTGCTCAGAGGAGATGTGAATGAAGGGTATAGTCAGAACATATCTTTTATACTTTTGTTGGGGCTGAATATTTTAGATATTTTTCATTTTTAAAGAAACTGCCACTGCAAGGATAGTCCTAAAATGTCAAGGTTGCATGCTGACACTCCTGTGTTGCTTTCGCATTGGGAATATTGAAGCGATGGAATGCTACATCCTATATAATAAAAGGCTAATATGCAAATAGACCGAACGGCAGAACAACCAAACAACTGAACAACCGAACAACTGGTCGCTATGACGTGTGCTGACCACCAGGGAGTGTGAGCGAAACATGGTGGGCATCGGCCGCGGCGGGATGGTGGAGCAGGTGAGCAGGGGCGCCAGACCAAGGCGGGGCGCTGGTCACTGTCATCGGGGCAAGCCTCTGGTGGTCACTGAAAATTCTTTGCTCCTGTGCACCACAGTCCCACCTGGCGCTCACACCTGCTGCCAGCGCCAGCCCCGCTCACACCTGCTGCCAACACCAGAGCCGCCGCTCACACTCGCTGCTGGTGCCGGCCCCAATCACTCGGCATCATCAGTGGGTGCAAGTGGCTGCCAGCCCCGATTGCCCCTGAGGCCTTCTCCACCTGCCCCTGCTCCTGAGGGGTAATCAGGGCAGCAGCCGCCACTCACACCTGCTGACGGCATGGAGTGACTGGGGCCGGCGCTGGGTGCCGTCAGCTGTGGGAGCAGCGGCAGCAGGAGCAGGGCTACCGGCAGACAGGGGACTGGGGGCTGCAGCAGAGGGGCCAGGTGGGGGTGCGGAGGATGGGCCGAGACCCGCCCCTGTGCCCACTGTAGCCTCGTGGCCCACAGTTCCTTTCAAGGTGCACGAATTCATGCACTGGGCCCCTAGTAATAAAATATAAACTTCAGACCCAAAGGAAGATCTGACTTCAAGGTAAAACATGTCAACTTTCTCAGCAGAAAGGAAATATGTCTAGTAGAAAACAATAATAATGATAAAAAGGGATTGGAGGTAGATCCCGTGACAACATGCTGAAGGAATGAGGTGTAATTTGAAGAAATTACGGTTTACCGGTGTGCCACAGAGGGAAGCCCTGATTCATACAGAGCAGATATGAAGCCGCTGGAGATTTTCCAGACTGAAATGATTTTATGCACTGTGTTGAGTTATAGCTCATACTTACAAACACTCCTAACATTCAGAGGCCTCAGGTTCTAGTTGGCTATTAGCTACTTTGGCCAGATACATCTCCCGGTGGAGGCTCGTTCATCAAAGTTAATTACGGAGCACTTTCCATGAGCCTGGCACTGCTCTAATTGCTTTACTCACATAAGCTCATTTCATCGCCCCATCACCCCTTCGAGACAGGGGACTGGGGGCCGCAGCAGAGGGGCCAGGTGGGGGTGCGGAGGTTGGGCCGAGTCACGCGCTGCTGTGACTCCTGTGTGAGAGGGGAGGGACGGGAGGCAAAGGTCATTTCGCTCGTTGACCCGAGGGCCCACGACGGTTACGCGGAGAAGCTGGGGCCCATCTGAGGAGGCTGGGTGCAGTGCCTGTGCCCTTGGTAGAGGGTGGTCAGCTGGGCAATTATTGTGAGCAGCACACCGGCTCTTTACTTCCTGTCTTTATTCAAAATGGCGTCATGTTATTAGTAAAGGTCTGGGTAGACCTAAGCCATGTTTCTCATTGTCAAAAACAAACAAACAAACAAAACAAACAAACGCAAAAGAAAGAAAAAGGAAGTTACAAAGAAGCAAGGGGACATCTAGGATGAACCTGGGTGCTGGATTAGTGTTGGAGCCTTCAACATGAACTCCTGTTTGGTTTCACATAGGCCGCGAGACAGACAGACAATGTAAAATATGCATGTACTCATGAGTTTAGATACACACACGCGTCTCAGTCCGTCTTCTTAGAGAGCCTAGACATAACGACACCTCAGTAGCAAGGGCTGTACCTAGATATTGGGTCAAATGCTCAACCATTATACTTCTGAAGACCAAATACACTGCATTACTTAAGACATAAACATGAGGCGTGTATAAAGGCCGGTTTAAATACGTAATGCAGCACATCTGTGTGCACAAGCCTCCGCGACGAGGGTTTGTTTGTCCTTAAAAGTTTAGTGTCATGTAGAGCAAGCAGAGTCCAACCGTTTAGGCAGCCAAATAGCAGATGAACAGATGGACTATGAACTGTCCTAAAGGCCAGGAAATTCTCCCGACTGCGTCGGCTCTTACATTGTAACTGGCATGGAAAGTCCATCCTTCTGCCACTGTGATGGTCAGCTGCATAGCCGTGTGCCTTTTCATTCTTTCATGTTGACCTGTGAATGTTTATATCATGGGTAATAGAACAATGACTTATAAAACATTCACTTAAAAGTAAATATGGGAGCCCTTAGCTGGTCTGGCTCAGTGGACAGAGCATCGGCCTGCGGACTGAAGGGTCCTGGGTTTGATTCCTGTCAAGGGCACATGCCTGGGTTGTGGCTTGATCCCCAGTAGGGGGCATGCAGGAGGCAGCCGATCAATGATTCTCTCTCATCATTGATATTTCTATCTCTCTCTCCCTCTCCCCTACTCTCTGAAATCAATAAAAATATATTTTAATAAATAAATAAATATGGGAGATCGAGCACCATAAGACTAATTTGGGCACAATGCCCAGAGGAAGCGCATGTTGAGATGTCCTTGACTTAAATATATTCATTGGGCTACATAATAGCCAACCCTCTTGGTGGGTTTCTGTGTAACTCCACAAAGGCAGAGAAATGCATCACAGGTCCAGTAGTGATCTACATGCAAGTGTAGAAAGGTTGTCCGTGATACAATGATTTTGTATGTGAATATACACAGGCAATCTACATGTATATCTGCAAACACGCAGGAAACGACACGGTCACCTGATCACAGCTGGCTTCTCAACAACCTGGCTGGTCTTTGGCTTTTGAGTGAAACAGCTACAAAGTTCACTCCTATGTTTTGCTCTGGTTTCTCAATGCAAAAAAAACAACACAAAAGTGTGTTGACAAGTGACAACAAAAAGTATGTTGACCGGGGCTTTTCTGTTAGCAGAGGGCACTCTCGGACTCTAGAAAAACCCAAGGTGAAAGTCGGAAGACTCTCCCTCCTGCGCGTTGGCCTAGTGCAGCAGTGGGGTCCACAGCGATGTTGCTGGGTGTGAGGCCTTGGCTGAGCCGGCTTCTCTGGGAATCCGTGGCTGCCCTGCTGGAAGTCTCTGCAGGTGTCCAGGACGGGACCACACAGGGGCAGGGCCAAGAGCTGCGGGGGAACTTGAAGAACAGACCAGTCCTAAGAAGGAGTGAGTCCATTCCCACCACCCTGGTACCGGTTTCTCCCGGGAAAGTCTAGCCTGCCGTCGGAGGAGTTCACACCGTTATCTCTGATTCGAGACCAATAAAACCCAAACCGTGGAAAACCCAGGATTCAGAGATGCTTGTACAAACCACAATTTAAATGTCCCTTTTTATTTTAGGCACATAAGTTCATTGTGAATATATTCTCGCTGCATTTTACAGTCACTGTGGGATGGCAGCCACCAGGCAGGAAGCACTTAAATAACCTACAGTCATCACAGACGGGATACAGCTGAAGCCATAATAGGGTTGCCTTCTTTGCATTTTTCAATCAGAGGCACGTCAACCATCTTATTAGTTACTGTTGTTTTTTTTTTTTGTTGTTTTTTTCCTTCTTCCTCAAGCTGCTGTGCGTCACCACCAGAATTCACCCCCCACTCTGGGAGAGCCTGCAGTCCGTGTGAGCTCGGGAAAAGGGCTCTGTTCCCCTTAGGATTCGGCACCACCCCCACTTCCTTAGGTTCCTGCTGCCGATGGCAAACTAAGAGAGCCCTGACCCAAACCCCGTGCAGAAGCCACGCTCACGGGATCTGCCAAGCTGTGACCTCGGCGGGTGACCTCTCGGTGCCTTCGTGTCCTCCTCTGGAAAAGCAGGTGATGGTGCTGATGACACCAGCTCCACGGGGTTGCCGTGAATATCGTTTGAGTTGATTCTGGTGAGGTTCTCCCAGCTTGGCGCAGCCTATAGCCTGTGCTCAGCAAGGGTTAGCAGTGACCAGTGGAATGCATGGCCCTTAGTTCACCAGTGAGGGAGTCAGCTCTCCCTGCCTGTGACGGGCCAGAGTTTGCCCGCCTCAAACTCAGATGTCCAGGTCCTGACCTCCAGTGCCTCGGGATGTGACTGTATTTGGAGAGAGGAGCTCTGGAGACAGTCAGGTAAAATGGGCCCGTGTGAATGGGCCCTAATCCAAGGTGACTAGGGTCCCAGTCAGAGGAGACTGGAGCTCTAGCTGGGTAGCTCAGAGTTGGTTGGAATGTTGAAGGTTTTGGGTTCGATCCCCAGTCAGGGCATACACAAGAAACAGCCAAAACCGGTTTGGCTCAGTGGATAGAGCGTCGGTCTGTGGACTGAAAGGTCCCAGGTTCGATTCCGGTCAAGGGCATGTACCTTGGTTGCGGGCACATCCCCAGTAGGGAGTGTGCAGGAGGCAGCTGGTCGGTGTTTCTCTCTCATCGATGTTTCTAGCTCTCTATCCCTCTTCCTTCCTCTCTGTAAAAAATCAATTAAAAAAAAAAAAAAAAGAAACAACCAATGAATGCATATAATCAGTAAAAATTAAAATAAAGTGAAAGAGATTAGAACAGAGACCCCCACTGAGGAAGGACCCGGCGAACACACGGGGAGAAAGTGGCCGTCTACCCGCCGAGGAGGAAGGCGTCAGAAGAGGCCAACCTCACCCACACCCGGATCTCGGCCTTCCAGCCTTCAGAAAACACGTTTCTGTCGGGTAAGCCGCCCAGCCCGCGGTGTCCATCACCGGGCGCTCGGTTATGATAAGCCCGGCAAATGGCCGCACAGCCCAGCCTCAAGCTGCCCTGGACCCTCGCTCCCCCTCGGGTCCCCTGTCCTGGAACCCTGCGGACTCTCCCTCTGGGGGCCCGCCCTTCCCACTGGTTCCTCTGCCACGTTCTCTGCCCCGAACGTCAGTGTCCCAGGGTTCTTTCTCAGGCCCGGCTCCTTCTTTCCACACGTGCTTTTTCTCTCACCAGCTCGTTCTCCATCTTCGGGGCTCTGCAGCAGAAAGGCTGAAGGACTCCAAAGCCATAGCTCTCTTTTCACTCCCCCTCGATCTCCACCCGCCTTCCAAATGCCCCTTGGAGTCATTTATCAGCGAGCCCATCACTCCCCAACCAAGCCCGCTGGCTTCTCACCGCACCCTCTCCTCCCGTTCCCCTCCCTCCCTAGTCACCTTCTTAGGGGCCCAGCTGAGAAGTCGCTCAACGGTTGTTTACTTTCTCCCCTCATCGCTCCTTTGTCCCCATAACTCTCTTACCAACATTCAATTACACGATACAACAGTGAGCTACAGCCACCATGCTGCACATTACGTCCGGTACTTATTTCTACTATAACTGGAGATGTGCGCCTCTGACCACCTACCTCCAGTTCCCCGTCCCCCAAACCCCAACTCTGAAAACCACACACCTGATCTCTTTTTTGAAATTAGTTTTTAAAAAAAATATATTTGTATTGATTTTAGAGAGGAAGAGTGAGGGAGAGATAGAAACATCAATGATGAGAGAGAATCATTGATCAGCTGCCTCCTGCACGCCTCCCACTGGGGATCAAGCCTGCAACCTGGGCCTGTGCCCTGACCGGGAGTCGAACTGTGACCTCCTGGTTCATAGGTCGATGCTCAACCACTGAGCCACGCCGGCTGGGCTCTCTGGTCTTTTTTGACAGTGGCCATTCTAACAGGCATGAGGCGATATCTCTCTGTGATTTTGACCTCATCACATCTTCTCCACATTAACCCTTAGAGATGAGGATAATAATTTGCGAACATGTATGTCATTCATTTTTTGGCCTATTCCCAACAGTTCAAGGATACATGGCCCTGCACCTACTATTTCACGTGGTCGGCACCTGTACCACTCTGTGGAAAGTGTCAGGAGTGCAAGACCCTGGTTCCTTGCCATCCAATGCATTTCCAAGGAGGCTCATGACTCTGGCACACGTGTTAGAGTTCTTGCGAGAAATCCTGCATAGTGGTGAACAGGAAGTGGAACCTCCTGGGGGATCCCAGCGGCAGGTGTTGGGGTGACAGAGAGCCCAGTCTCGGCAGAGAAGAGGAGGTCTGTGTGAGGCATGCCATTTTGGAGTTTTCTACACCAGGAGATGAACAGGAGGGTGCCGATAGGCGCACTGTTAGCCGAGGGGCGCGGAGGAGAGGAGGGCCTGTACCTTCAGTGTGCACACGGGCGAAGGGGGATTCACGGAGAGTGACCCCGAATCACGAAAATTTCCCTGATTGGGAAGAATGGTCCCAATCTAGCGATTAGTGCTTAGACCAGTGATGGCGAACCTATGACGCGCATGTCAGCACTGACACGCGTAGCCATTTCGATGACACGCGGCCGCATGCCGAGGATGAAACATTTGCTGCTCCTGAGGATGACACGTTTGCGACTAGAGTCTTGGAGTTAGTTTTTTCCTCAAAGTGACACACTACCCGAGTTATGCTCAGTTTTTTGGCGAAGTGTGACACACCAAGCTCAAAAGGTTGCCCATCGCTGGCTTAGACAAACGAGAGATTAAGATGAAAAGAGGCGTGTCTCTCAGTTACGTTTTCTCTCTTCTTGAGGGTTTACCCAAATCCCGGTCAACACATTCTAAGAACATTTTGTTTTACTTTCTCCTTGACTTGCTTTAAACTTCCAAACTCTGTGTTTGGTCTCCTTCTCTGGCATGGGCAGAGAGAGTGTTTTTGTGAAAAGCGGTTTCTTTGGGGACCATTAAATATAGTTTTTAATCGGTTTCACCTGATTTTTATCTTAGTCATACCCAGAGGAACATCCATGTATGAACCGGCCCGAACTAATGAAGCCTGGAATAATTGTATTTTGGGGAAATAGGTCAGTTCACAGCTACCGTGAACAAGGTGACATCTTGTAGCCATAGTTCCCTGTGAGTGTGGGTTATCAAGGCTATGGCTCTGTTACTCATTCCATGTGTTTTTAATTTGATTTTAATATTTAGAAATGTAGAAATGTAGGTGGTTGTTGTTGTTGTTTTTTTTCTTTTTGAGGGGCAATTTTTGAAGAACAATGACTTAAGGTAAAAATATGTAGGTAGTTTGGGGCCAAAATTCCATCAATAAGATTACTTCAACCTTACTTCATGGATTCTTCCCAACGTGTGAATGCTTGACTAATGAACACCCATGCTCAAAAACCCGTGTTTGAGCCCTAGCTGGTTTGGCTCAGTGGCTAGAGCGTCAGGCCTGCGGACTGAAGGGTCCCGGGCTCAATTCTGGTCAAGGGCACATGCCTGGGTTGCGGGCTCGGTCCCCAGCAGGGGCCGTGCAGGAGGCAGCCAGTCAATGATTCTCTCTCATCATTGATGTTTTCTCTCTCTCTCCCCCTCTCCCTTCTCTCTGAAATCAATAAAATATATATATTTTTAAAAATCCATGTTTGAAGGCTGGCTGCATCCCTGTCCCCTGGGTTTTACCTAGGACACTGGGGGAGGAGGGTGCGTGTGTGTGTGTGTGTGTGTGTGTGTGTGTGTGTGTGTGTGTGTGGGTGGTGGTGGTGGTGTCTTAAGATAGTGCTGCCACCTGGTGGTCAAAGGGCTAACTAACACCAACCCCCAACCAATTTTTCCAGGGCATCCTACATCCAGTTCAGTTCGATGTTGCCCTGTTCATAAACATTCACTGAGCTTACACGAGGGTCCGCCAAAGTGACCATTGCTCAGGGACAGACCTGTCTCGACCTACTTTTCCTTTGCCTTTTACCATCTACAATTCAGTCTATTTAATCTCATGCAATTGCTTTCTTGGGGCAGACATGCTATTTCATCTTCCCTATCTCCTTTCTCCTCTCAGTTCTTGCCTGGTTTCCTTAGAAATGGTTATGTCCCTTCTCTTTCTTTTTTAGGTTCCATTTGTGCACCCACAGTGACACTGATCATGACTTAACCCTTTGCACTCGCTTGCTTTTTTTCTCGATTATTTTATTCTAATGCTAACCGTGTCGAGTCACACTCGACATCCGAGTGCAAAAGGTTAAAGTAAAAATAGTATGCTGTCAGGCATTGTTCCAAGAAAAAAAATCATATATACTTTTTATTTTCTAAGAACTTCCAGCAGAGGAACCAAGATGGCGCCATAGGTTAAACACCTAACCTGCAGCCGGGCACAACAATTTCAAAAATACAACTAGAGGTCAGAACGAACATCGTCCAGAACCACAGGAAAGTTGGTGGACTGAAATGCCCACAGCTGGGGGGAAGGAGAAGGCCACGGGGACAGTCGGGGAAGCCGTAAAAGCCTAAGGTATGGAGAAACGGGCGGTACACGAGCACACGCGCCTGCGGGGAGGATGGAACCGGAGAGGAAGGGGCAGCTGATGACCTGGCCGGCGTTCACTGGCAGGAAGGAGATAAAGGCTCCGGAGTGCGCTGAGCGCCGGCTCCGATTGCACTGAACCCCATTCCGGGCGAAACCCTGGGAAACTCACTCACTTTCGCAACTCCGCCGCCCCCGCAGGCCGCCTGGCCCGGGACGCTGGGGACGCCGCCGCCGCGGCGGCGCCCGGAGCCCGGCGGCCTCCCAGCACCCATCCCCACCGCGCAGCCGCCACGCAGCCCCCGCGCGCCTGGTGCCGCGGGCCGCGCGCCCCGCACACCAGATGGAGGCCCGGGCGCCCTCTCCGTGCACCTCCCCGCGGCGCTAGACTTCAGTAGAGTTGACTGAATTCAAGGGATTAAGAAGTACAAATTGGGGGGACGCCGCGGCGGCGACGCCCGGAACGCGGCGATGGCGGTGCCTGGAGCTCGGCGGCCGCCCAGCGCCCGTCCCCGCCGCGCGGCCCTCGCGCGCCTGGTTCTGCAGGACGCGCGCACCGCGCACCGGACGGAGGCCCGGGCGCCCTTTCCGTGCACCTCCCGGCGGCGCTAGACTTCAGTAGAGTTGACTGAAATGAAGGGATTAAGAAGTACAAATTGGGAAGTTTGAAAAAGATGGCGGCGGAGGTTAAAGGCTGTTCTGTTGCCTCGCACCCAGCGAAATCGGAGGGGATGAGGTGTGGAGGCGCGTGGGTCTGGCTGGTGGCGGGGGAAAGGGGCTTTTGTTCCAAACCTAGGGGAGATTAGCTCTCCATCACCCTGAAATCCACCTTCTGGCGAACCGCGGGAGACCCAGATGCCTGCGGGGAGAGGCGGGACTCTTGCGGAGGTGCGCCTAGCAATCAGTGTTTGCTGCGCTGGAGTGCGGAACGAGGGGACTTAGATACGTGGAAGGCAGAAGGACCAGACTCACAGCCATCGCGGCTCGCCGCACCATGGCCTGTTGGCGCCCTGAGACCCCGCCCCGCCCTGGGACCCGCCCCGCACGTTTTGAAGACCTGCCCCGCAAGTCTTGCAGGCACACCTGCGCCCCAAGCAACGGCTTATGCATGTGGGTGGCCTGCTCTCTGGCAGCGGGCCAGATGAACTGCTGTTCTAGTCGGACTGCTCCAGGGCCACTCAGACAGGAGGAAGAAACTACAGTTTTTGCTGTAATCCTTGCTGAGTGCCTAAGGCAGTAGCTGATCTACACCCCATTGGAGACCCAGAAACGAGGGCATCTAGTGGTCTGTGGGAGATGACACCAGATTTCAACCACGTGCATAAGGGACACATTCAACAGGAATATTCAGTGGGCGCCAAAGCTTTGCTGCACCAAGACCCGGCCCATAAACGTGTCTCCTGCACAGCAACTCTTCCTTTATAGACAAAGAGAGCCCCCCCAGTGACACCAACAACAATCAAGACTTAACTATACAAAGGAGGACCAAGATGGAGGCATAGGGCGGAAGCCTGATTGTTGCCTACCACAACAACTTTGAGACTACGACAAGAGAGCAGAGCAGACACCATCCAAGACCACCATAGGGCTGGCTGAGTAGATGCTCTACAACTAGAATAAAAGAGGGGTATGTGGGATGATGCTGATGCCGGTGACCCAAAGACCACACTTTAAGAACTACGGCTCAGGCGACACAAAAGAACTATGGCTCAGGCGATACAACAGCGGCCTGGAACGTGCTCGGCGCAGTTCCCCCGGCGGTCTCCGGCTGAGGGGACGGCTCCACTGGCAGCCAAGCACGGACAGACGAGCCCCTATGAGACATGGGGTGGGAGACTCCGCGCTTGCTGACCTCCGAGTCCGTCAAGAATCTCAACGCCCCGGAAGCGGCCAGGTGCGCATGCTCGGCGACCGGCCACCGATGCAGACCCAAGGGCCGACGCAGCGACGCCAGACCGGCCCACCGCCATGCACCGGGCGCACCGGAGCTTCGCCGAGCCGCCGCCCGACGAGTTCTGCAGCAGCCATACTGGAGCTCTCGAAGGATGGCCAGGGGAATTGCTGAGGGGGGATTGACCGGCAGGAATTGGGATCGGGAAGACGGGGCCCCGCTGAGACCCGGGTGCGGGCGGGGTTGCGCGCCTCTGGGCTAGGGTGTGGTCACACGCCTCTGGGTATAAGTGAGGCCTCACGTCCCTGGGTCTAGGTGAGGCCACATGCCCCTGGGTCCAGGTGAGGCCGGACTCCGGGTCCGGGTGAGGCCATGTGCCCCTGGACCCGGATGACACTGGATCCCGTGCCCGGGCGAGGCCAAGCGCCCCTGGGTCTGGGAGAGCCCACACACCCCTGGGTCCAGGCGAGACCATGTGTCCCTGGATCCGGGTGAGACCTCGTGCACCTAGGCCTGGGTGAGGTCACGTGCCCCGGGGTCTGAGAGGCCAAGCGTCCCTGGGTCCGGGTGAGACCATGTGTCCCTGGATCCGGGTGAGGCCGCGTGCACCTAGGCCCGGGTGAGCCCAAGTGGCCCTGGGTCTGGGAGAGGCCAAGCGTCCCTGGGTCCGGGTGCGACCATGCGTCCCTGGATCCGGATGAGGCCTCGTGCACCTAGGCCCGGGTGAGCCCAAGTGGCCCTGAGTCTGGGAGAGGCCAAGCGTCCCTGGGTCCGGGTGAGACCATGTATCCCTGGATCCGGGTGAGGCCTCGTGCACCTAGGCCCGGGTGAGGCCACGTGCCCCTGGGTCTGGGAGAGGCCAAGCGTCCCTGGGTCCGGGTGAGACCATGCGTCCCTGGATCCGGATGAGGCCTTGTGCACCTAGGCCCGGGTGAGCCCAAGTGGCCCTGGGTCTGGGAGAGGCCAAGCGTCCCTGGGTCCGGGTGAGACCATGTGTCCCTGGATCCGGGTGAGGCCTCGTGCACCTAGGCCCGGGTGAGCCCAAGTGGCCCTGGGTCTGGGAGAGGCCAAGCGTCCCTGGGTCCGGGTGAGACCATGTGTCCCTGGATCCGGGTGAGGCCTCATGCACCTAGGCCCGGGTGAGCCCAAGTGGCCCTGGGCCTGGGAGAGGCCAAGCGTCCCTGGGTCCGGGTGAGACCATGTGTCCCTGGATCCGGGTGAGGCCTCGTGCACCTAGGCCCGGGTGAGCCCAAGTGGCCCTGGGTCTGGGAGAGGCCAAGCATCCCTGGGTCCGGGTGAGACCATGTGTCCCTGGATCCGGGTGAGGCCTCGTGCACCTAGGCCCGGGTAAGCCCAAGTGGCCCTGGGTCTGGGAGAGGCCAAACGTTCCTGGGTCTGGGTGAGACCATGTGTCCCTGGATCCGGGTGAGGCCTCGTGCACCTAGGCCCGGGTGAGGCCACGTGCCCCTGGGTCTGGGAGAGGCCAAGCGTCCCTGGGTCCGGGTGAGACCATGCGTCCCTGGATCCGGATGAGGCCTCATGCACCTAGGCCCGGGTGAGCCCAAGTGGCCCTGGGTCTGGGAGAGGCCAAGTGTCCCTGGGTCCGGGAGAGACCATGTGTCCCTGGATCCAGGTGAGGCCTTGTGCAACTAAGCCCGGGTGAGGCCACGTGCCCCTGGGTCTGGGAGAGGCCAAGCGTCCCTGGGTACGGGTGAAGCCAGATCCTGGGTCCGGGTGAGGCCATGCGCCCCTGGATCCATCCGGGTGAGGCTGGGTCCCAGGCCCGGGTGAGACCACGCGCCCCTTGGGTATGGGTGAGGCCACGTGCCCCTTAATCCGGGTGACGCCGTGCCCCTGGGTTCGGCCGAGACCAAACCAGAGGGAGTCGGACCTCCATTACCACCATTTGTCCACCATCCAGAGCTGAGGGGTCAGTGCTGACATGTACACATAAGGAACTACTGGACATCGAAATTGGGTCTCAAAAGAACTGTTGGTCCAGGGGGAAGCTCGCTACAGATTGATTCATTTGCCTGTCAGCATAACTATTATTGCTCGTCTCACATTCAGTTCTTATTAGTATATATCTAGTGACATATGATCTCGCTCATCTAGGGGAAATGATGAACAACATAGACTGAGGAACAAGAACAGAACCAGAAGCAAGGAGGCATCGATCGGACTATCGGGCCTCAGAGGGAGGATAGGGGAGGGTAGGGGGAGGGTGGGGGGAGGGGGAGAGTTCAACCAAAGGACCTGTATGCATGCATATAAGCCTATCCAACGGTTAAGTTCAACAGGGGATTGGGGCATGCGTGGGGAGAGGGGTGGGATGGGAATGGGGGGATGAGGACAAATATGTGACACCTTAATCAATAAAGAAATTAAAAAAAAAAAAAAAAAAAAGAACTTCCAAAGGCCTCAGAAGGGCTCAAAGTTTACCAAAAGGCTTTTATTCTTCTTCTTCTTCTTCTTTTTAAAAAATATTTTATTGATTTTTTTACAGAGAGGACGGAAGAGGGATAGAGAATTAGAAACATCGATCAGCCGCCTCCTGCACACCCCCTCCTGGGGATGTGTCTGCAACCAAGCTACATGCCCTTGTCTGGAATCGAACCTGGGACCCTTCAGTCCACAGACACTCTATCCACTGAGCCAAACCCGTCAGGGCTCTTTCTGTCTTCTTATCTAATTGGGTCTATGCCACCTTTACCCACTTTTCCTGATACACCAACATTCGAGAAAAAGATTGCAATTTTCATCCATTTTTTTTATTTTCTAACAATAGTAGATGTTGCTTTTTACTAGCTTTCATCATAAGTATTGACCATTTAAGTACATTGTGGGTTAAATCTTGAGGAGGTTATTGGTAAACATCCTATCCAATAAAGAGGTAATATGCAAGTTGACCATCACTCCAACACACAAGATGACCACCCCCATGTGGTCAAAGATGGCCGCCCCCCCTGTGGACACAAGATAGCTGCCACATGATGGCCAGCAGGGGAGGGCAGTTGGGAGGGTCCAGGCCTGTAAGGGAGGGCAATTGGGGGTGATCAGGCCTGCAGGGGAGGGCAGTTAGGGGTGACTGGGCCAGCAGGGGAGGGCAGTTGGGGGTGACCAGGCCTGCAGGGGAGGACAGTTGGGGGGGACCAGGCCTGCAGGGCAGGGCAGTTGGGAGAGACAAAGCCTGCAGGGGAGGGCAGTTGGGGGAGACCAGGCCTGCAGGGCAGTTAGGGGTGACCAGGCAAGCAGGGGAGGGCAGTTGGGGGTGACCAGGCCTGCAGGGAGGACAGTTAGGGGCAATCGGGTCAGCAGGGGAGGACAGTTAGGGGCAACCAGGCTGGCAAGGGAGGAAAGTTAGGGGTGACTGGGCCAGCAGGGGAGCAGTTAGGCATCGATCAGGCTGGCAGGGGAGTGGTTAGGGGGTGATCAGGCTGGCAGGCAGAAGCGGTTAGGGGCAATCAGGCAGGCGAGGGGTTGGGAGCCGGCAGTCCTGGATTGTGAGAGGGCAGTCGGACATCCCTCGAGGGTCCCAGATTGGAGAGAGTGCAGGCTGGGCTAAGGGACACCCTCCCCACCCCAATGCATGAATTTCGTGTGCTGGGCCTCTATTAATGGTGATAAAACTGTGTTTAGGGAAAATTCATTTTGAGTTCCATCAAGTAGTCAAGGGCTTTTGAAATACAGTGCACTTCAACACAAAAATTTTCTACAATTAAGTAACATAAATTAGGGGATATTTTGTTTATAATATAAAAAGATTTTCTACTTCTTAGATTAATTTATCATGGAACCTGTAAGTAAAATAATCTCTTGAATGCCTTTTAATTGTGATTCAGCTGTAAAACATTTAGAAATAGAAGCCGTTATAAATCTAGTGGGGATAAACACAGATAAAGCCAGTAAGAATCAAAGAATTTGGTAAGAATTACACAATTTCAGAATCTGTTAGTTCCACTAAGTGCACACATATCTGAAATATCCTTATCTGCAATAAAAAAAAATTGGGAAGACTAATTATTATAAAAAAGATGTAACCTTCAAATAAATTCCTAGAATTCCTGGTGGAATTGCTAAGTCAAAGAGTACAAGTATGTACTGCCCTGGCCGGGTTGGCTAAGTGGATAGAGCATCAGCCTTCGGACTGAAGGGTCCAGGGTTCGATTCCAGTCAAGGGCACATGCCCCGGTTGTGGGCTCAATCCCCAGTGGGGAGTGTGCAGGAGGCAGGCAATTCATGATTCTCTCTCATCACTGATGTTCCTATCTCTCTCTCCCTCTTCCTTCCTCTCTGGGGGCAGGGCAGGGGGGCAGGGAAGAAAGCCCATCCTTTGTCTTGGGGCTTCCTGTGTGGCTGGTGATGAGTCAGCCTCAGGCTGCCTGCCACTCCTGCCTAGGTAATTCGCTTTTCCCCTCTGGCTGCTTTAACACTTTGTCTCTTTGGATTTTGAAAATAATTGTTATTGTTTTAACAAAGTTTTGTTTGGTTTTTGTTTCACTTGATGCGTGTAGATATGAAATTTTTTTTTTTCCTGCTAAGGGTTTGATGAGCTTCTTACATTTGTGGATTTGTCTCTTTTTATCAGTTATAACCATTTCCAATGTTATCTTTTGCTAGAGGCCTGGTGCACGACATTTGTGCACTCGGTGGGGGCATCCATCAGCCGGGCCTGCACCCTTTCGAAGTCCAGGAGGGCTTGGGGGACATCCTTAGAGCTGCTGCGGAGGCAGGAGAGGGTCCCACCACCGCCACTGCGCTCACCAGCCATCAGCCCAGCTTCTGGCTGAGCCGCCCTCCCCCTGCGGGAGTGCACTGACCACCAGGGGGCAGCTCCTGCATTGAGCGTCTGCCCCTGGTGGTCAGTTGGCATCATCGCAACCAGTCATTCCACCATTTGGTCAATTTGCATATTACCCTTTTATTCTATAGAATTATCATATAGGATTCTTTTTATCCTGTTTCTAGACTCTCGTTAAGAGTATAGTAACCTTCTTACTCTATCTTCTATGACTTTTACCTGCTTTTCTGTGGTTTCCGTCTTCTGTGACGCATTCTAGAGAATTCCTTCTGGCCAACATCCAGCCCAGTCATCTTCCCTCTCGCTCCGGCTAGCCTGCCCTTTGGACTGTGTTGGAGTAATGGATTTCAGCTGTTGAGTGTTTCGGTTTTAGAAGTTCTGTTTGTTTGTTAACGTGATGCTTACGGTTTCAGGTTCCCTGGAGGTATTTTCAAGCTAATTTTTTACTTCTTAATACATAAAGCAGTCGTTTCATAGCCTGCACCTGGGTCCTCCAGGAGGCGGTGCCCTGCGGCACGTGAGACCGCACCTGCCACCTGCCGCTCGGCTGCGGGAGGCGGAGGAGGGGATAGCGCGGGCTGCGGGCCCTGACCTCCTCCCCACCTTCACGCGGGCCCTGACCTCCAATCCCCACCTTCACGCGGGCCCTGACCTCCAATCCCCACCTTCACGCGGGCCCTGACCTCCAATCCCCACCTTCACGCGGGCCCTGACCTCCAATCCCCTCCTTCACGCGGGCCCTGACCTCCATCCCCTCCTTCACGCGGGCCCTGACCTCCATCCCCTCCTTCACGCGGGCCCTGACCTCCATCCCCTCCTTCACGCGGGCCCTGACCTCCATCCCCTCCTTCACGCGGGCCCTGCCTCCATCCCCACCTTCACGCGGGGCGCAGCCAGGCCCGGGGGAAGCTGTGTCCAGGAGCCTCGGGCGGGCGAGCTGGCCTGAAGGACCCCCATGGCTGCTGCTCCTTCGGGGTCCGCCTGGCAGGTATGGTCGCTGCTCAGTGGTGCTGACGCCCTGAGCAGGATGCGGGGCACTGAAGGCTATGACAAGCAGGTGGGCCCCAGCCTGCGCCCAGGGGTCTGCCCCCCCCAAGGGCCGTCCTTCGGGAGGAAACCTGGGCTCTGAAACGGGGAGGGACTTGGCATGAAGGCCCCTGGGTGTTGGCTGGGTGACCCCCACCCCATCCTCTGGGCTGACGGCGTGGCCCACCCTCCCTGGTAAGCTATCACGTCTGCTATATTGTGTGTGTGTGTTAATCCCCACCTTTCCATTGATTTCTATTTGTTTATTTATTTTTATTTATTGTTTATATATATATTTTATTGATTTTTTACAGAGAGGAAGGGAGAGGGATAGAGAGCTAGAAACATCTATGAGAGAGAAACATCGATCAGCCGCCTCCTGCACACCCCCCACTGGGGATGTGCCCTGCAACCAAGGTACATGCCCTTGACTGGAATCGAACCTGGGACCCTCAGTCCGAAGGCCGACGCTCTATCCACTGAGCCAAACCGGTTAGGGTTCCATTGATTTTTAGAGAGAGGGGGAGGGAGGGGGAGGGAGGCGAATCGTAATGTAAATATCTGTGTTTTCTGATGGTCTTAGGCGACCCTGCTAGCAGTTCTCAACCTGTGGGTTGTGACCTCTTTCACAGGGGTCGCCTAAGACCATTGGAAAACACAGATATTTACATTACAATTCATAACAGTAGCAAAATTACAATTATGAAGTAGCAACGAAAATAATTTTATGGTCGGGGGTCACCACAACATGAGGAACTATATTAAAGGGTCTTGGCATTAGGAAGGTTGAGAACCACTGACCTAGATAGTTCTAGTTTGTAAATAAATTAGAATGTAAACCATCCCCCCCCCCCAAAAAAAAAAAGAAGAAAAAAAGAGGCTCTTGGTCCAGACTAGTAAGCATTTCTTGGAGCTGGGATTTCATGTCCTGGCAACCGCACCCCCCCCCCCCCCCCCACACACACACACACACTCCAATGAAATGGGGTGCACTCCTTGCCGGGGCGGCTCCTGTTAGCCTGGGGAAGGGGTGACCTTGAAGACACCTCTCAGGGGAAACGCCTGATGGCAGGATATGCCTGGGGTAAAACAGGCCACGGATGGTAAGGGTTTGCCTGATGGTTATCACCCCCAACACAGGGGACAATGGAGGAGCAGGGCGCCAAGGGCAGGCATCCCCCAAAAAGGCCACAATCCCCTGCTCCGTTCCCAGACCTGAGGCCAGCCTCCGAACCCAGAGCCCAGGACAGAGGCGGCCAGGGCTGCGGGGGAGGCCCCACCCGCCCTGTGGGGCGCAGATGGCTCCTTAGTTACTCAGCCCCTCCCGGGAGGGACCTGCGGCCGATCCACTTACTTCCTCTATGGTCACTGCCCTGTTTCATAGACAGCCTCCTCCACAGCTGGCATTGACCTCTGTGCTCTGCAGCCCGCAGCCCAGGCGGGCCAGCTCCCTGGAGGCCGTGGCCACAGCGGGGGCTGCGTTTATGTTTCCCGCGCAGGGGCGTCTGGAGTCGCTCAGGCTTCTCTTGAGGCTCCTGGAAGGCAGAGTTGCTTGGTTCCTAACAAATACTATTTGCAAAGTCCTCCCCCCCTCCACTCCCCTGCCATCCCAGCACAGGGGGATCAGGCGCTGGGGGAGTGTCAGCACATTCCCAGGGAGACAATCCTGGCGACCCCTGCTGGTCACCGGAGGCACTTCACCCGGAGTCCCCGTGAGAGATTTCTGTCCACATGGACATGAACGGTGATGAGTCAGAACCGTCCCGATGACGCTTTCTAACAACGGAACAGGTGTGCTGTCAGAGGAGGAATGAAAGGAGGATCCAGCCCCAGATCCAGGGCAGAGGCCCGGCTGGCGGCCCCTCCCGCGGCGCCCGGCCACGCGTGCACGGCATTGGTGGCTGGAGAGCTGCGGTGCAAAGCCGCAGGCAGGAGGGAAGGGAGCGAACCCCTAGCTGCGTTCCCCGCAGCCTCCTCTGATGGTGCAATAATCGATGGCAGTCAAGTGCTCTCAACGTGTCCTTTTCACCTGTGCAATGCCTCCAATAGAAAGGATGCCTGCAGTTCATGCGCAGGGAAAGCGAGCGTCAGGACAAACATACTTGCAGCCGCCTGAACCAGGAAAGAGGACTTGGCACCCTGGTCGGTGGCTCAGTGGTTAGAGTCTCCGCCCGCGGACTGAAGGGTGGGGTTTGATTCCTGGTCAGGAGCAGGAGGCAACCAATCGAGGCGTCTCTTTCCCATCACATCGATGTTTCTCATTCTGTCTCTCCCTCTCCCTTCCATTCTCTCTAAAAATCAATGGGAAAAAAAAAATACCCTCAGGTAAGAATTAGTGAGAGAGAGAGAGAGAGAGAGAGAGAGTAGCCAACACCCCAAAGGCCCTCTCTTGCCCCTCCTGTCTCCAGCGGAAACAATACCCATTTCTCTGGACTTTTCTAAGAATCATTTCCGTGCCTCTCTTTGCAATGTTACCATCTGTGAGAGCATAGTTTTGCCTGTTTTTGAATTTTATTTAAGTGGAATTTTAGTGTATGTGTTATTTTGTGATCTGCTCTTTTTAAAAAAAAAAAGTGGTAAAAATACACAACAGACAATTGACCATTTTTAAGGGTAGAGTTCAGTGGCCTTGCGTGCAGTCCTATGATCATGCTGTGATCACCACCATCCATTCACGAACTCTTCTTCGTCTCACAAAACGGAAACTCTGTGCCTGCGACCGCACGCGAATTCCTCATTTCCTCTCCCCCCAGGTCCCTGCCAGCCACACCCTACTTCTGTCTCCATGCACCTGACCACTAGGTGCCTCAAGCAAGGGGACTCATCCGGCATTTGTCCGTTAGTAACTGGCTTACTTCACTATGTCCTCAGGGTGCATCCGTGTTGTCGCATGTGCCAGGATTTCGTGACTTTTTAAGGCTGGAGAACATTCCATTACATGTGGAGACCACGTTTTGTTGACGCGTAGGGAGCTTCGGCCTCTTGGCTATTGCGAATAACGCTGCTGTGGGTTTGGATGTCCAAGCCTCTCCTCAGGTCCCTGCTTTCAATTCTTCTGAGTCTATACCCAGAAGGGCGACTTCTGGGTCCCATGGTGGTTCCAGCGTTAAGATTTGGAGGCACTGCCATACTGTTTTCCACAGCAGCTGCCCTGTTCCATGTTTCCACCAACAGCACCAGGGGTCCCCCGTCCGTCCCACATCCTTGCCAACACCTGCTGTTCCCTTTCTTAGAATGCCATAGTCACCATCCCGGTGGGAATGCCTGTCTGACTGTGGGATTGATGTGCCTGTCCGACTGTGGGTTTGATGAGCCTGTCCCTAAGTGACTAGGGATGTTGAGTATCTTTTCATGTGCTTTTTGGCCATTTGTATAGCTCCTTTGGAGAAATGTTGATTTGAGTGTTTTGCTCATTTTAATATTGGGTTGTGGTTGTTGTATTGTAGAATTTCTTGATATCTTCTGGATGTTAACTCCTTATCAGATACAGCATTTGCAAATACTTCCCTCATTCTGTAGGCAGCCTTTTCGCTCTGTTAGTTGCATCTTTTGATGCACAGAAGCTTTATTTATTTTTAATTTTTTAATAAAATATGTTTTTATTTATTTCAGAGAGGAAGGGGAGAGAGAGAGAGAGAGAGAAACATCAATGATGAGAGAGAATCATTGATGGGATGCCTCCTGCATGCCCCCTACTGGGGATTGAGCCCACAACCTGGGCATGTGCCCTGACCAGGAATTGAATCGTGACCTCCTGGTGCATGGGTCAATGCTCAATCCACTGAGCCATGCCGGCTAGGGTCAGAGGCTTTACATGTTGATGTAGTCTAGTTTATCTACTGTTTTCTTTTTTTTTTTTGGTCTGTGTTTTTGGTATTCATTAAGTGGCTGAATGTGTGTGAATAAATATTGCTATTTTTAAGACTCAAAGACAGATAACTAATGAACTATGCTGTTCATTACAGAATTTTAATATTTATAGACATCTGTCACTTCACATTTTAAGATAGTCTTAGCATACGTGCATGGCGGCAATGAGAGTTCGGGAACATACACTGTGGAATGCGGCCGTGACATCGTCAAACCGATTGTCAGGAGGCTTTCTCGCTGATAAGCTGTCTATTTCTGAGAGGGGAATTATTACAAAGATTGACCTTGTCCTAGAACTCTGTTCCTCTTCTGTTAAAAAGTTTGTTGTACACTTTTCAAGTCTCTTAAAATTCAGCCTAAACATACACCCCCAGCCCCGGGGAGGTGGCTGCGCTGGGGTCATGTCTGTACTGGTGTCATTATGTATATGTGAAATGGGTCAGGAACTGGCCAGGATTCCTGCCGACTGAGGAAACGCTTGTCATTCCGAATCCTCACTAGCTTTTCCGTTTCCCCCGAGGCAGCTCTGAGCCCTCCAGGTCGGGGAACACCCTTCCAGGCGGGGACACGCCCTCCCGGCTGCGGTCACTGCACACCTGGTGGGTGTGGGGAGGGTTGTTTCTCTCTTTCTGAGCTCGTCGGAAGTGCCACCCCAGTTTGGATTTGAGTCCCAAATCCAGCTTAGATTTGAGTGAGCCCTGAAGCTTTAAAAACACTAGACATATTTTTATGAAGTTTGAGCAACCAAGAAACCGATTTCTCAATACAGCATGGGGATCCTATGCAGTACCGATCGCTGGCCACGTATGCAGGTGCCACGCACTGGAAAGAGGGGAACGCCCAGGTCTCCCCCGGCTCTCAGGGGCAGCACTGGAATTGACGTTGATACGGGGCCAGATGTTCCTGTCACCTCTCTGTCATTGCAGGGAAACGTGATTGTCAGAAATATCGTCCCTGATAAGGTCCGTGTCACATTGGGCCCATGGATCCTGCCCACTCCCTCGCCTGCACCTTCTCCCCACCCTGCAGTGGTAATCCCCTGGTCCCACCACACATAACCAGGAGATCACACGTGGCCGCGGCAGGGCCTTATATTCCTTGACGGAGCTGTAAGAACTATCATAGCGGGAAAGGCCACAGACTAGGTGTACCGCTTAATAACAGCGGATTTTGTAATCAAAGAAAACACGATAATTTCGAGGGAAACATAAAAAGTGCTTTGTTCAAAGTAATGTCCATCGCTAGCTACACATTTCCCCCATTTTTCAGGTAATTTGTGGATACCGTCCCAATAGAACTTTTCTTGTTTTGAGGCAAACCATTCAGAGACCCAATTTTCCACTTCTTCGTACTTTTTGAAGTGCTGCTCAGAAAGTGCGTGTGCCATCGATCAGAACACATGGTCATCTGAAGGAGCAAGGTCTGGTGAATATGGTGGGTGGGTTAATACTTCCCAGGCAAGATCTTTTAACGTGTCTTTAACTGGTTTTGAAGTGTGTGATGATGCGTTATCATGAAGCAAAATTACTTTGCCGTGTCTTCTGGAACATTCTGGTTGTTTCACGATCAAAGTGTGGTTCAAATTGATTGTTTGTTGTTGGTAGCGATCAGTATTAATGATTCCACCTGATTTTAGAAGCTCATAATACACCACACCTTCCTGATCCCACCAAATGCAGAGCATTGTCTTCTTTCTGAAGCGATTTGGCCTTGCAGTCGATGTTGATGGTTGACCTGATCAAGCCATGATTTTGTGCATTTGGTATTCTCAAAATAAATCCACTTTTCATCACCAGTCACAATTCGATACAAAAAAGACTTTCTTTCCTGCTGTTGAAGCAACATTTTACTGGTGACTTTTCGGTTTTTCATTTGTCTTTCGTTCAGTTGATGTGGCACCCATTTTCCTTCCTTTAAAATCTATCCCATTGCTTGTAAACGATCAGAAATTGTTTGCTGAGCAACGTTTAATCTTCCTGCAAGTTGTTTTTGAGTTTGACATGCATCTTCATCCAATAATGCTTGTAATTGTTGGTCTTCAAACTTTTTCGGTTGACCTGGACGTTCTTTGTCTTTCACATCGAAACCATCACTTTTAAAGCGTTTAAAGCAGCGTTCATGAGTATCTTGAGATGGAGCATGTTCACCAGAAGCTTCCCGAAGTATTCAGCAGCACTTTTCTTCAAAATAAAATAATGAATTAAAACCTCCCACAAATGCTCTCTTTTTGGCACAAAATTCGACATTTTTAAGTGTAAAAATATCTATGGTGTTAACACCTTCAGAAAATTTGACATATGAAGTTTTGAAGTTTATTGTCAATACAACAAAATAGCATACATATCAAATCGCATATATATCAACATATGTGTAACTCCATCTATTGAAAAAAAATCCGCATTATTAACCGGTACACCTGGTAGAAGCTCTTTAAATGACCCTCCTGACCGTGATATCTCATTTCAGAGGGAGAGAGGAGATTCGCACCACCCTCAAAGACCTAAATAATTCAAAGTTTGACCAAATAATTCAAAATGACGATCCTCATTGGAGCCCCATTTATCACCGGTCTAACCCCTACAAAATCTGGGCGGATCCTGGTAGATAACGGGATCGTCACAAACTTAATGCCGTAGCCCCACATGAGCCGCCGTTCCGGAATGGTGTCCTTCCTGGAGCAAAGGGTCTACGGTGTGCAGCTGTCGCTCTGGAAAATGTGCTCTTTCAATGCCCACCAGGACAGAGCGTTGGGTCTCACTCCTGGGAACTCAGGGCGCTCCCTGTCTGGCCCGGAACTCTGCCTTCTCCCACCCTGGGGATTCCTGCTCAGGTCCAGGTTTCAGGCATGGCAGCAAGCAGCTGACGGAGTGTCAGCCAGGGCTGCGTATTAAGATGGCACACAAATCTAGAACATGCGATGAGCTTTTCAGCGAAATCTGTGCTCAGTACTCCGTGGGTGCTCACCCAACAAACCTCTCATATGTACCTTACACACAATTCAGGGCCCACTCATTCCAGCCCTGCATGCGGACCCTTCCGGACGTTCTGTTCCACGCATTGATCACTCATTCTGTCCTTGCACCCGCACTACACGACGATATGTAGCTTCATATGCTTTAATATTTGGTAGTGCAAGAGCCACTTAATTTAAAAAATAAATAAACAATAAACATTTAATGGCGTATTTTATTGTTTCCCCAGGGATGTGTATATTACTTAGTGGTTTTTTGGTTTTTGTTCACCAGGCTTTGGAATAAGTGAGAAGGAAGCACTTTACAGATAGGAGAGATTTTTCCTCTTGTTGTCTTATTATTACTATTAACAGGAGAGTTTAACAAAATACAAGGTATTACCTCATTTTTGACCCCTCAGGTTCTGATAGAGCGAGAAATTCGAAACATTTTATAAGAACCCCTTCCCACCCAGTGTGGCTCAGTGGTTGAGCGTTGACCTATGAACCAGGAGGTCACGTTCAATTCCCAGTCAGGGCACAGGCCTGGGTTGCAGCATTGGTCCCCGGTGTGGGACGTGCAGGAGGCAGCCGATCAATGATTCTCTCTCATCACTGATGTTTCTAACTCTCTCTCCCTTCCTCTCTGAGATCAATAAAAATATATTTTAAAAGAATAAAAAGAACCCCTTCCTACTGTGACTCTAAGTTTCCTGGCCCACGATGTTGAGAATAATGAGCTGATGTGCACTTTATCAGTGAACGCGTCGGGCCGGGTGGTTTCTCCGGTGGACGGTGGGAATTCTGCCACAACACGCGGACCAAAACACTGCGGCTCAGGCGACATCTCCGGGATGCTGAAACTGCCTGTTGAAAAGTAAAAAAATTCGGACAGCCAATCGGTTTCTCTGTCTCTGTGATGCTAAGCCCAGTGGTCGGCAAACTCATTCGTCAACAGAGCCAAATATCAACAGTACGACGATTGAAATCTCTTTTGAGAGCCAAATTTTTTAAACTTAAACTTCTTCTAACGCCACTTCTTCAACATAGACTCGCCCAGGCCGTGGTATTTTGTGGAAGAGCCACACTCAAGGGGCCGAAAGAGCCGCATGTGGCTCGCGAGCCACAGTTTGCCGACCACGGTGCTAAGCAATCAGTTTCTCACATCCTCCCCTCCTCCTAACTGAATTAAGTCACTCAGCAAGTTGAGTTTGGGCCCGGGGAGGCCCAGCTTTAAAGTAGCACCTTACCACACACACATGCACACACACGCACACACACGCACGCACACACGCACACACGCACGCGCACACGCACGCCTGTGGGTCTGATGAAGCACGCGCATGTTCTGGAGTGCCACAGCAAACATCTTCGCGGGCCAGGTGGCTCACGAAGCATCTTGTGATGAAGGGATGGGAAGCAAAGGGCCCCTCGATGGCCTTGGGTTGTGAGGAGTTAAATCGGAGTCGGCTTCTGGAGTCAGAATTCATGCCATGCAAACGGGGGCGATGCTGTGGTTTGTACTGGCGGTGCCACGTTAGCGTTCTCCGTGGGCTCCGAGCGCTGTGCTTCCGTGGTGTTTTATTACATTGGTGATTAGCCCGTGAAGACAGGCTCCTGTGATTCTGCAGCGAGGCCTTGCAGCTCGCAGCACAGCAAACAGCCGTGACCCCGCTGCCTCCTGTGAACAGCGATAGCTACTGGCCTGGCCTCGTTAGGAGCCGAGCAGATGGCGTATGGAGTCCTCGTTGGTGTGTTAATCCACGTGCGGCTTGCGGTGCACACATGTTTACCTTTAAACAGTGTAAACCGTGTCAGAACCGTCTGCGTCCCGCTTTCATCGGCTTTAATGGGTCCGATCCTAATAGGAAACATTTCTGCGGTTGCACCTTCTTTGCTGTTTGCTTGCTTACTCTATGCAAAGCCATTCTCCGATTTTTTCTTTCCTGGCTTCTTACTTTTTAGGAGAACAAACAAACGTTTGCCAACTTCTTCCTTTTAACTTTTACTCGTTCTACAAGTCTCCGCTGAGCTGCTAAGGCCATCCAGGCAAACCCAGGAGGGATGGAACGATGGATACACTGTTGTAGATGCTCCACAAATACTTGCTGAAAGAATGAAGCTCAAGTTAATGGTTAGTTTTGTTTTATAGAATGACTAGAGGCCTGGTGCATGAAAATTCATGCACTGGATGGGGGGGGGGGTTCCATCAGCCCGGCCTGCCCCCTCTCACAGTCCAGGAGCCCTCAGGGGAGGGAGGCGACCCAGCGATCAGGGGAAGGCAACGCCCCATCACACCTCTGCTGCTGCCACTGCCGGCAGTGCAAGCCTTGGCCAGCCCTGGTTACCTGAGCCTCGGGCAGCCCTGGGCGGCTGGGCAGGCACCATCTGAGGCTTGCCTGCACCTCGGGCCGGCCCTGGGTGGCTGGGGGACTGGGGGACTGGGGGACTCCGGAGGCAGGCATGCCGGCCGCCCCAGCAGGGCTGAGGGGACTGGGCGCTGCCATCTTGTGGCTGTGGGCACTGCCATCTTTGAGGGTGTGGCAGTCAATTAGCATATTCCCTCCTTATTGGCTGTGGGTGCTGCCATCTTTGAGGGCGTGGCATTCAATTAGCATATTCCCTCCTTATTGGCTGTGGGCGCCACCATCTTTGCGATGGCGTGAGGGTCAATTAGCATATTCCCTCTTTATTAGATAGGATGGTCTCCAGCTGAAAAGGACTTGAACACTACTTCATAGACACAGGACCATATCCTGTTTGTCTAGAAGTATTTCCTTTAAGCGACAAGGGGTTAGAAGCTGGAGAAAGTGCTTTGTGTTCAAGACCTTTCTTGGTCCAACACACGAAGTTTTCAGCAGTAAGAGTCGACCCTGTGAAATCACGGTGGACTTAACTAAGTACCTACTAGGTGTCCCCGCTCAGTGCTTCACAGCCTGGCTGTCAGCAGCCGTTGCAGAGCTCAATCTGGCCTGGACTCCTGCCCTCGGCGCTGCCTTCCACCCGTTTCCAACTGTTCCAGCCGCCGCCCCCGGGTGCCCTCGGGCAGATACAAGGATCTGAGATAGAGCTGTGTGTTGGAAAGTTCAGTAATGGCTGCTGAGTATCCATGCTGACTTCAGGATAAATAAATTAAAGGAGTCATAGGGTTCAGTGAAGAACACTGGGCGGTCAGAGATGGCGTGAAGAAAGTGGGCCGTTCTGTATGCACTGACCACACCTGTCCTCCGTGGAGTCGGGGAGGGCCGCATGGACTTACACGCAGCAGGAAAAACCGTGCATGGTGGGCTCAGCCCCTCTCCCCTCTGTTGGAGAATACCACGCTCAGCTTGGTGTGTTTATGAGTCATCGCACGTTCTATTCATTCCTCATTCATTGATGTAGCAAACAGTTATTGATCTCCAACCACGTCCCAGGCATCATGGGTGAGGGGGTGGGGCCCTGAGGTTACAACAGTGAACGAGATACAGTTCCCGCCCTTAAGCCGCTCAAGAGCCAGTGGGAGAGGCAGGCTGTGAAAATAGATGCAAAAGAATGAGAACGAGGAGGGGGAGAAATCAGGGGAGGCTTCATGGAGGAAGTGGCACCTGTCTCCTTTATCTCACAGTGAAGTCTGTATTTTCCAAGGCGACCCTCCGTCTGTCTGATTGGAAGTGGGGATGGCCAGGCCTGAGACATGGCTTCCTTCCAGAGATGGGAAGGCGGGCTGTCCCGGGAGGTGTTATTAGGATAGGGTCAGCGGCTCCTGCGGCGCTCCCCACCTCCTCCAGGGCAGGCCCCATCCTGAAGGCACTGTGGTTCGGGGACCGCCTGGCCTCTTCCTGTGTGCCCCCCGGGATCTCTCCATTCCTCTCCTCCCCCCTCAGTCTAAACTTCTTTGTACTGTTCTCACGGCTGCCTCTTGCTCCGACTCTCTCTCTTTCTCCCTTTGCTTGCCTCTCCATCGCTCCCTCACTGCTTCGGAGGGGAGGGCATTTCCTTTCCTACCAGGGTCTGGGGTCTCAGCCTCCTGGTGCCCGGTCCCCTGCGGCTGGGCTTAGCAGCCGGGACTCTGCCCTGCTCAGGCCAGGGGCGCCCTGCAGGGAATTCGCTGGGGGAGCGGCCTGTGGGAGAGGAAGTCTCTTCTCTTAGGCATCTGCCCCAGCCTGGCTCTCTCTGGGGGTGCCGTGGGGGGTCAGGCAGCCGAACTGTCAAGCAATGACTCTGTCCCAAGGGGGAAGGCTGTCCGAGCACGCACGTCCCGCTCAGAGCACCATTGTGCTGGCGGCTCCTGGAGAAACGGCGGCTATTTTAGAGGAAACGCAGTTCTTAAAATAGGAATGCTCACTTCCAGGAATTGGAGAAAGACCAGGATTCACTTCTAGGTACCACGTGGGGGGGGGGGGGGCGATGGAGAGAGGGTCGTGCCAGCAGATGCTGGGCGTCGGCCAGGATGGGGGCGGGGAGAAGGGAACTAATGACTCGGGCTGGAGTGAAAACAAGAACGAAAGGAAAGGCTCCGTATTCAATTTCCTCTCCCTTGAAACACCTGCTGGGCCGGGTGGGGGGGGGGAGTTTATGCATAATGAATGATGCTGCCCCACCATGCCTCAGAGGTCTGCCAGGCCACTCCTACGGGTTGATCCTTTTTCATTTTGATCGCTCTTTCCAAGTCTGCCAGAAAGCATTACACCTTCCTAGGAGGAAAAACGTGGCTTCGCCATGACTGACCGCAGACCTGAACGTGAGTTCGTGGCCCCCCCGCTCCCCGGCCCTCTGCGCTTTGGGACCGTCCCACTTGTCGCTCTCGGCCGCCCCAGAGGTCTGGACGTCCCGACACACCCTTGGGTGGGGGTGTTGGCCTTTTCCAGAGGCAACGTGGTCTCGGGGGACTAAGACCCATTTGATTCTAGAAATACTCTGCGGAAGGAACAGACATTGGTAAATAAGATGCTGAAGGTGCCCGCTGATGGGCATTCATTAGATCAAGCAATACTGATCGATACTTCAAGCTTGCCTTTCCATCCTCATTAAGACTCCCGCAGAGCGGACTGCCCAGGGGCTGCGCCCTGGCCAGCTCACGGCTCCCACCGCTCCCGCCAACGGTGCTGAAATGTTGTTGCTCAAAAGCAGGCCGGGTGCAAAGCCCTGTGTGCTACGTATTTTGGGGGGCAATAGGCTTCCAGTCCTTTAATAAATGATTCTGGTCAGCCCTATCTGGTTTGGCTCAGTGGATAGAGCGTTGGCCTGCAGACTGAAGGGTCCCTGTTCAATTCCGGTCAAGGGCACATGCCCGGGTTGTGGGCTTGATCCCTCTTTCCCTCTCCCTTCTTCTTTGAAATCAATGAAAATATATTTTAAATAAATAATTCTAGTTGGTCTCCCCTGTCCCCCAGCACGCACACTCAACCAACAGGAGGCACAGTGAGGAGGAGCCTCCCGAGGCACAGGCCACAGCCGGTGACCAGAGTCTGTTGCTGGATTCAGCCGGACCTGCTCTCCGCCTCCTTGGGAACGTCACCGGTGGGTCTGTCTCCCTCACAGCAATGGCAACCGGCTTCAAGGAAAGGAACAGCCGCTCCCTTCCTTACGCAGGGGGGGACACCTGACGGGGGAACGCGCTCCAGGGCAAAGACCTCGCCTGTCTCCCGTTCACGGGGTCCCCAGGGGTGGCATCGGCCGGGGCCAGGTGCTCTGGCCTCCGGCTGCTCGGCTGTAACTGGCACCAGGAGTGGAGTCAGAGGGAGGCTTTTCAGAAAATGAAACTGACCTTTAGGTCTCCCCGAGGGTTCCTCCTGTGAGCGCGGGGTCTGTCCTCTCCCACGGGGGCTGTGGAAATGGCTACAGGGACTGATTCTTCTGTTGTTGTTGTTAATCCTCACCAAAGGATATTTTTTCTCTGATTTTTAGAGAGAGTGAAAGGGAAGGGGAGGAAAGAGAGAGAGAGAGAGAGAGAGAGAGAGAGAGAGAGAGAGAGAGAGAGGAGAGAGAAACATTGATGTGAGAGAAACACATCGATTAAACCCATATGCACCATGACCAAGGGTGTGGAACAAACCTGCAACCCAGGTACATGCCCTTGACCGGGAAGTGTAAGCTCATGGGGCTGATGCTCTCACCACTTAGCACACCGGCCAGTGACTGATTCTTTTTTTTAAAATATATTTCATTGATTTTTTTTACAGAGAGGAAGAGAGGGATAGAGAGTTAGAAACATCGATGAGAGAGAAGCATCGATCAGCTGCCTCCTGCACACCCCCTACTGGGGACGTGCCCGCAACCAAGGTACATGCCCTTGACCGGAATCGAACCTGGGACCTTTCAGTCCGCAGGCCGACGCTCTATCCACTGAGCCAAACCGGTCAGGGGGTGACTGATTCTTTTGACAGATCAGAATGTAAGGCAGGCACCTCTGGATTATGGTCCTGCCCTGTTGTCATTTTAAAAATGACATCAGCCCTAGCCGGTTTGGCTCAGTGGATAGAGCGTCAGCCTGCGGACTGAAGGGTCCTGGGTTCGATTCTCCGTCAGGGCACATGCCATGGTTGTAGGCTCGATCCCCAGTGTGGAGCATGCAGGAGGCAGCCAATCCATGATTCTCTCTCATCATTGATGTTTCTGTCTCTCTCTCCCTCTCCCTTCCTCTCTGAAAGCAATAAAAAAAATCTTTAAAAAAAGTGACATCCGCTGTGGTCCTAGGGACAATGAAAAAGAAAAATCATAGCAAGAAACGAAAGCCAAGGAGCGCCTGCCAGGCCTGCCTCCCTGCGCTGCGGCGGGCGCGGTGCGTTCTCCCCGCTCATCTCTGTCTGGAAGAAGGAGGAGGACGATGACCATCGTTTAACGGGAGATAAAGGAAGAGCGAGTTAATGGGGGAGGAGAACGGGACGTTCAGGTCACTCGCTCACACACTTGAAAGAAAATGTCTCCGGTGACCATAAATAATTGGATTTCTTGCGGGGCACAGGCTCAGAGGACGCCTCTCCCCTTTATCTGGGTTCCGCTCCCTGGCGGGAGGGAGGGGGCAGGCACTGCGGGGCGGGGGGGGGGGGGGGTGGACAGAGGCAGATGAAAGGGAAGATCTGACGTTGCCATACTCACCACGGGTATCGCTTACCTCGGCCAGGGTCACCGACACGCAGGGTCACCGCCAGGCCCGGGGAGACGGAGTTCACACAGCCCCCCGCGGGGGTTGGGGGGGCTCATCAAAGTGTGACCACACACAGGGGGGACTGCACACAGGGGGGACCGCACACGGGGGGGACCGCACACGGGGGGGACCGCACACGGGGGGGGGGGGGGACCGCGCACGGGGGGACCGCGCACAGGGGGGACCGCGCACAGGGGGACCGCACACAGGGGGGACCGCACACAGGGGGGACCGCACACAGGGGGACCGCACACAGGGGGGACCGCACACAGGGGGACCGCACACAGGGGGACCGCACACAGGGGGGACCGCACACAGGGGGGACCGCACACAGGGGGACCGCACACAGGGGGGACCGCACACAGGGGGACCGCACACAGGGGGGACCGCGCACGGGGGGACCGCACACAGGGGGGGGGGGGGGATCGCGCACGGGGGGACCGCGCACAGGGGGGACCGCGCACAGGGGGACCGCACACAGGGGGGACCGCACACAGGGGGGACCGCACACAGGGGGGACCGCGCACAGGGGGGACCGCACACAGGGGGGACCGCACACAGGGGGACCGCACACAGGGGGACCGCGCACAGGGGGGACCGCGCACGGGGGGACCGCACACAGGGGGGGGGGGGATCGCGCACGGGGGGACCGCGCACAGGGGGGACCGCGCACAGGGGGGACCGCGCACGGGGGGACCGCACACAGGGGGGGGGGGATCGCGCACGGGGGGACCGCGCACAGGGGGGACCGCGCACAGGGGGGACCGCGCACGGGGGGGACCGCACACGGGGGGGGGGGATCGCGCACGGGGGGACCGCGCACAGGGGGGACCGCACACAGGGGGGACCGCACACAGGGGGACCGCACACAGGGGGGACCGCGCACGGGGGGACCGCACACGGGGGGGACCGCACACAGGGGGGACCGCGCACAGGGGGGACCGCGCACAGGGGGGACCGCGCACGGGGGGACCGCACACAGGGGGGGGGGGGATCGCGCACGGGGGGACCGCGCACAGGGGGGACCGCGCACGGGGGGGACCGCACACAGGGGGGACCGCGCACAGGGGGGACCGCGCACGGGGGGACCGCACACAGGGGGGGGGGGATCGCGCACGGGGGGACCGCGCACAGGGGGGACCGCGCACGGGGGGACCGCACACAGGGGGGGGGGGGGGACCGCGCACAGGGGGGACCGCGCACAGGGGGGACCGCGCACAGGGGGGACCGCACACAGGGGGACCGCACACAGGGGGACCGCGCACGGGGGGGACCGCACACAGGGGGACCGCACACAGGGGGGGGGGGGGACCGCACACAGGGGGACCGCACACAGGGGGACCGCGCACGGGGGGGACCGCACACAGGGGGACCGCACACAGGGGGGACCGCACACAGGGGGACCGCACACAGGGGGACCGCGCACGGGGGGGGGACCGCACACAGGGGGACCGCACACAGGGGGGACCGCACACGGGGGGACCGCACACAGGGGGACCGCACACAGGGGGACCGCACACAGGGGGACCGCACACAGGGGGGACCGCACACAGGGGGACCGCACACAGGGGGCACCGCACACAGGGGGACCGCACACGGGGGGGACCGCGCACAGGGGGACCGCACACAGGGGGACCGCACACAGGGGGGACCGCACACGGGGGGGAAGATCTGTCGGGGGCAGAGAGCCAGAGGACAGGCTCCCCCGGCAACATTCGGCAGCTTTGGCGGGAGGGACGCTTTGAATTTCTACATCCGTTCTCTCCCAGCTTCCGAGAAGGAGCAAACACAATGTAGGATAGAGAGAAATATTCCTGTTTCTTTATTTTTTTTTTAACTTTAATTTTTAAAAAAATCTATTTTTATTGATTTTTGAGAGGCAGGGACAGGGAGAGAGAGAGAGAAACATCAACGATGAGAGAGAATCATCCATCTGCTGCCTCCTGCACGCCCCCTACTGGGGATGGAGCCCGCAACCTGGGCATGTGCCCCTGACCGGGAATTGAACCATGACCTCCTGGTTCATAGGTCCAAGCTCAACCCCTGAGCCACGCCAGCGGGACTACACTGGGGGTTTAGAATGTACCCCCTGCACTACGTTATGACTTGATTTATTCCGTTAAAAAAAAGGTGAGTTTCTGTGTTCCTGAAATCCCCCTTAAGGGCACACTGAGCTCACGGGGTCACGGGCCTGTCCACTCCGCACCGTCACTTGGACGTCCATGCAGGGTCCAGCATCCCGCAGGACATGGGGAAAACAGTGCTTCTTCCCCTCAGGGCTTCTTGAGGTTATTCTGACAACTCCAGGTGATTCCAGCCCCACAGCTCTAGGATGGATGCATGAGGTAACTGCTTCCCCTGTGGCCATGGCTAGAGAGAAGAATGCGTTAAATTAGAAGACATCGTGGGCCCACTTCAGCCTGTATCGCATATATTTTAACATATGCTAGTCGGTTATCATTCTATCCTGAATATTCTATAACTTCTATTATGGTATCTTCTATAACTTGTTTAGAAGGATGCTTTGTATCTCCAAACGTATGATGTTTTTCTACATTCTTGTTATTGATTTCCAATGTGATTGTCTAGTGGTATAAGAATATGTTCTGAATAATACCAACCCACCGGAATTTATTTAGGTTTCCTTTAAGCCTAGCATGTAGTCAGTTGTGTAAGTGGGTAGATGTCTACTTGATAAGAATATGTATTCAGAGGGAGAAAGAGAGAGTCTGCAACTGGGGATCAGGCCCGCAACCCGGGCATGTGCCTGACTGGGTATTAAACCAGTGACCCCTTGGTCCATGGGTCGACGCTCAGCGCCTGCCTGAGCCGCCCCGGGCTGGGCAGGCTGCGTATTTACAGTGCTGTTCCAATTTTTCACATTATTACTGCTTCCGCCGGAGTTCAATCTGTGGAGTTACACCTTCTGACAATAGCCTCGTCTCTTAACTTAGCTTTCATGTGTTTCAACGCTTGGTCTGTTTGCTCTGTATTCTGGGTTTTTCTCTGAATCTGTCTCCTGGATATGAAGACAACCAGACACGTTTGTCTTCTTATTAACTTCCCATTGCGTTTGTAGCTCAACAATTAACTTGTCTCTGTAAAAGTTCAGAGAATTCTTAACCCAAATCACTGCTTATACCATGTACATCCCCATTCTCACCAGCGTTTGGTGTGCTTGCATTTCTATTTTTTGCCATTCTAGTGGATGTGTGGTGGCCCTCGAGGTTTTCATCGACATTTCTCTGCACACCGATGATGTCAACTATCTCTTCAGGTATATTTTGGCCATTTCTACATCTTATCTTGTGAGTATAAAGCACTTGCACCTATTTTAAAAAATTATCTGACACTAAAGGCCCGGTGCACAAAATGTGTGCACGGAAAGGGTCCCTAGGCCTGGCTGGCGATCAGGGCCAATCTGTGGGGCAACCAGCAGGCAATCAGGGGGCCCCCACTGGCACCCGCCTCGCTGGCCAGACCTGCCCCCCCCGATTGCCCTGCCACCAGTCGCCTCCCTCTGTGGCCCACTTGCCGGCTGGCCTCGCCCTCTGCCGCTGCCTGCTCACTAGCTGGCCCTGCCCCCCGCCACCACCGCTGGTCGCCTCCCTCTGCGGGGTGACTGACAGGGTGATTGGGGAGGTCCCCCCACTGGCACCCACCTTGTATGGCCTGGGGCCTGCAGGCTGGGGGCAGCTCCTGCATCGAGTGTCTGCCCCCTTGTGGTCAGTGTGTGTCATAGCAACTGGTTGTTCCACCGGTCATTCTGCGGGTCATTTTAGTTTTGGTTGATTTGCATATTAGGTTTTTATTATATAGGATTATTATTGAATTGTATGAGTTCTTTATATATTCTGTATACAATTTCTTTGTCATATATGTGTATCAAAATTATTTTCTTCCAGTCTGTAGTTGTCTTTTAATTTTTTTTCTGTCCCTTTTTTTTGGCTTTGTTGAAAATATCTTCATTATTACCATAAAGCAGGGGTAGAGAACCTTTTTTTCTGGCAAGGGCTATTTGGGTATTTATAACATCATTTGTGGACCATACAAAATTATTAATTTAAAAATTAGCCTGCTATATTTGGTCAAACATTTAATTAACTCATCCCTAATGCCTTGGCAGGGCCAGACCAAATGATTTCATAGGCCTTATACAGCCCACAGGCCAGATGTTCCCAACCCCTGCTATAAAGTTATATTCATTGTAAGAAAGTTGAAACAATTCAGAAAAGTATAAAGAAGTAATATTTTAAAGTATATCTTTCCAAATATCTTCCTGCATATATATATATGTACATATATATATACACACACACATATATATAGAAATCCTATCTAATAAAAAAGTAATATGCAAATCGACCATACCTTCGCTACACCCACAAAGCCACGCCCACCAGCCAATCAGGAGCGAGTATGCAAATTAACCCAATCAAGATGGCTGCAGCCACTGAGAGAGCAGGAGCCTTGGGTTTCCCCGGCAATGGAGGAAGCCAAGCTTTTCGCCTGCCTTGGTGGGCCTAGGCCTCCGCTTAAGGCTACAATGTTTCAATTATAGAAGATAAATAAATTCCAACAAAAATGGCTCTCTGCATCCCAGAGGCCCACCCACATTGCTCGCTCTCAGCAGCCGCGCCCCCCCCCCCTCCCTCCCCCGGGACTGGGGGACTCTGGCAGGGCTGAGAGGACTGGGCACCGCCATCTTGTGGCTACGGGCACTGCCATCTTTGTGACAGATAATTTGCATATAACACTTTTATTAGATAGGATGTCCTAATTGAATTAAAAAACAACAATGTAAGACGTGTGATATTTCCAATTATTCTTCATTTATTGTGGAAATCAGATCGAGTTTGGTCTTTAGCCAGAATATATATGAAATATGTCCAGTGGATGCAATATCAGTTCCCTTTATTGTACGTATACATCTTGGTTAGAGGAAATAACTGGATTTATTGAGTGTTACACAGAGGAGAAAATTAGTGAATTATGGCTTGCCAGGGCTCTTCCTTCACACCTTTTCTGGAGGAAAATTGTCAACTCAGAATTTCTCTTATGGGTCTCAGAGGCTAGTAACTTATTGAGTACAGAAAATGTCTTGTTTTAAACTTATATGCATGTGAAAAATCACCTCCTAAAAGTCTCCAGGGTGACATAATGTACAGCGTTGCCACTGCTGCAGGTAGATTTAACTATATTTATAGAGATGCACAGAGATATATTCTGAAACTCTCCACACACCTGCAAGAATTTTCCTTCGGAGGCCCATTCCCCCGGCGTTTTGTTTAAATGAAAGGAAAGATGACTGTTGGGCCTTCGCTGACAGTCCCATTATTGGTGAGTTTCCGTCTGAAATTTGGTCTGAAAAGCCATGCTCGCTTTGGCAGCACATAGACTAAAGCTGAGTCTGAAAAGCAAAACGTCTTCTCACCTGGTCCTTAGAAAAGGCTCGAGGCATTGACTATGTATAAGGTTTTGGAAACTGAGGATCTGTATTCGTAGATTTAAAAATATATATATATTTTTATTGATTTCAGAGAAAGTAGAGAGACAGAAACATCAATGATGAGAGAGAACCATTGATTGGCTGTCTCCTGCCTCCTGCAAGCTCCCCACTGGGGATCGAGCCTGAAACCCAGTCACCTGACGGGGATTCAACAGCAACCTCCCGGTTCATAGGTCAACACTCAACCTCCGAGCCACGCCAGTGGACAGGTGCACTAAGGAGGAGGGTTTTACCCTCCTGACATTGACACCCTTGCTGCTCCAGCCGTTGGATGGGCTTCTCCCGTCTCTGGTAATGAAATGATGATTCAGAGTCACGGTTTCGCTCAGGGTCCCAGGAAGGGGAGGCCAGACAAATCTTCCCTGGGTTTGATTGGCAGCCATAAAGCTCTGCGGTGCAACCACACCATCAGGCATTCATTGATGTAAACACGTGCCGCTGGCAGGGGCCGATCCTTCTCGGGTGTCACCCTCTCACACAATATTAACCTTAGGAAATATGGTTACATGTGGCTTTATGTTGGATTCTGATGACCTAAGCCTTTTTGTCCATAAACAAATAGAAAGGATTTCAGGACTGCAATGTAATTTTCGCAATCCTGGAAACTTTGTACTCACAAGAATACACCCTCAAAAGCACCCCCCTTCTTGTCTGTGCTCAGATTTTTTTAAAGGAGTCCTTCTTGAAAAGCCTCGCTGGATTCCAAGGGCCTCCGGCCGCGTGGCGAATGCCGGCGGGAAACAGGAGGTTCCCTCGCTTCTCATCTGATAGGAAAGGGACCATGAGGATTCTGGCCCAGTGTCCAGGTGTCCCAGGAATGAGCTCAGCCAGCTTCGTGCACATAGAACCCACCTGCCCATGGACACACTGAATGAAATAAAACCGTAAGAGAAGAAAAGGCGAGAACTAGAATCAATGTATTTTTATTGGTTTCAGAGAGGAAAGGAGAGGGAGAGAGAGATAGAAGCATCCATGATGAGAGAGAATCATTGGTTGGCTGCCTCCTGCACGCCCCACATTGGGGATCAAGCCTGGATCCCTGGCTGAGAATCGAACTGTAACCTCCTGGTTCATAGGTTGATGCTCAACCACTGAGCCACCCCGGCCGGGGCTAGAATAAATATTTACTTAACAAAGTAGATTTGCTTGAAAAAATCCATGTTAGCCTTGTGGGCACAGTAAGAGAGGCAGTTTCTAGCTCTCGGTTTGGTGGGAGAGCAGAGAAAAGAATTGCAAATACGAGGAAGGAAGTCTCCCATGACAGGTGTCATTAATGTTGGGGAGGAGATCGAGAGCATGTGGAGTCTGGCTGGATGCCAGCCACACGGTCTTTTTTCTCGTTCAGTAGCTGCTTCCACCCCTCCTGGCTTCCAAGGGGGATTTTCCTGCTGATTGATGCCTATCGGAACCGTAGCTTCAGGGGAGGGATTGATCTTGAACTCCAGGTTGGATGAGAGGATGTCGCCAGAAGGCAGAGGAGTTACTTTCATTCCTCTGTGATTCTAAAGAGTATTCTTGGGGTAGAGTTACCTGCCGTCCCTGAGGGCACAGAAAACTTGGTGCCTCCAACAAAATAGCTGCTGCCATTCCAGTTGCAGTCCAGGGCTTGTGCTGTGGGCGGCCCGGGCCTCCTCCTGCATGGCTGTCATCCAGGAATCAGGCTGACAGGGGCTTTGCCATCTTCAATACATGACATCGCGGGTCAGTCAGGCTTCGCTGTCCTGGCCGACAGGAACCGTGGAACATGTCCGGGGTGAGGGATTGTCTCTTAGGCAAGTGAGAAAAAATGGCCCTCATTACTTCTGATCTCATTTCTTTAGCAGGAGCTGGATTGCCTGGGCACACCAGATGGAGGAGGGCTAGAAAGAGCCGCCCCTAGCTTACACCATCTTTGAGAAAGTCTCTGCACTGCCTTGTAGATCCGTGCATGGGAGGTTTCCATAAAAATGTTGACTTGAAAACTGTGCTGGGTTGGAGATCTTTCCTTACTTCCTTACACAGTTACACACACAACCTCTCTCTTTCCCTCTCTCTTCCTCTCAACATTTGACCTCTGGATCAGAGGGAAAAACTGCTTATTTGCTCATAGAACATTCCAGCTCCAATTCTTAGGAGATGTATTCTAAAGTATTTAAGGGTAAAAATGTCATGATGTCTGGAATACCTTTTTTTTTTTTTTGTAACAGCTTCATGAGATAGAATTGATCCATTTAAAATGTACAATTCAATGTGTTTTTTGGTATATTTACCAAGTTGTGCAACCATCGAGACAATCCATTGTAGGACATTTTTATTATCCCCCAAAAAGCCTGTACCCTTTGGCTATCATACCCTATATCCCCTCTAGCCTTAGGCAACCATTATCTGCTTTAGTTAACATCCCTTAGAGACTCCCCTGTTCTGGGCATCCTATCTAATAAAAGCCTAATATGCTAAGTATCTGGTTGTCCATTCAACCAATCAAAGCATAATATGCTAATGATATGCTAAGGCCGCTCAACTGCTCACTATAACATGCACTGACCATCAGGGGGCAGAGAGGCGATTGGTCAACCAGTTGCTATGATGTGCACTGACCACCAGGGGGCAGACACTCCAACTGGTAGGTTAGCTTGCTGCTGAGGTCCAGCTGATTAGGACTGAGTGAGATGGGCTGGACACACCCTGGAGCCCTCCTGCAGTCCCTTCCCAGCTAGCCAACCTCTCGCATCCCTCCCCAGCCCTGATCGTGCACCGGTGTGGTCCCTCTGCCTGGCCTGTGCCCTCTCGCAGTCCAGGACCTCTTGGGGGGGGTGTCGGTTTCGGCCCGATCCCATGGGCCAGGCCAGGGGACTCCACTGGTGCACGAATTTGTGCACCAGGCCTCTAGTTTCATATAAATGGAATCAAACAATATATGTTCTTTTTGTGCCTTTCTGCTTTAACTTAGAACAATGTTTTTAAGGTTCATCCACGTTGTAGCATGTATCAGTACATCATTCCTTTTTATTGCCAAATAATATTCCATTGTATAAATATGCCACATTTTGCCTCTCCATCTATCCATTAATGGACATTTGGGTTGTTTTCATCTTTGGACTCTTCTGAATGATGCTACAATTAACATTTTTATACAAGCTGATGGATGGACATGTTTCCATTTCTCCTAGGAGGGGGTTGCTCTTGAGTGTTTTTCTCATGAAAGGGTACTGGGTTTTCTCTAAGTTCTCTCTCCAACTACCGAGATGACCATGTGGTGTTTTTCCTTTGTTCTGTTGGTAAGGTGTATTACATCAATTGATTTTCAGATGTAAAACCAACCTTGATTTCCTAGGATAAAACCCACTTGGTCATGGATTATAAATCATGTTGCTGAATTCGTTTACTAGTATTATGTTGTTGATGTTTGCATCTATATTCATAAAGGATATTGGTCTGAAGTTTTCCTTTCTCATAATGTCTGATTTTGGTATTAAGGTATTTATGACCTCATTGAATGAGTTGAGCAATGCTCCCTCCTCTTCTGTTTTGGGAAAGTGTTTCAAAAGACATTTATAATTATGTTCTTACAGCATCTGTCAGCCCAAACTAGAAATAGCCAAAATGCCCTTAAACAATGGCATGGATGAATAAATTGTGGTATCCTCATCTGATGGAATGCTACCAGTGATGGGAATGAATGAACTATTGTTTTACATAACAGTGTAATCTCACAGACATTGCTGAGTGAAAGAAGCCAAACACAAAAGAATATATGTCTACTTATGAGTCCATTGCATGAGAATATCTATGAGTCCATTTATAGAAAGTTCAAACACGGGCAAAACAATCCGTGATGCTAGAAGTCAGCATGGTTGGGAACCTCAGGCAGAGGGAAGGCGTGATTGAGTGGGAGCAAGGTCAGGGGTTCCAGGGAACTGGTCATTTTTACTGACCCAGGTGCAAGGCACATGGCTGTGTTCACTTGGTTATAGTTAATCAAGATAAACACTTATGACCTGTGCCCTTTCCCACATAATGCATACTTCATGTACGACCTGTGCCCTTTCCCACATAATGCATACTTCATGTATGACCTGTGCCCTTTCCCACATAATGCATACTTCATGTACGACCTGTGCCCTTTCCCACATAATGCATACATCATGTATGACCTGTGCCCTTTCCCACATAATGCATACTTCATGTATGACCTGTGCCCTTTCCCACATAATACATACGTTCTATGCTATAACCCAACAGTAAAATGTTTTTTTTAAACTGGGCCTGAAGAACTGAGCAGAGTTTCAGCTGAAAGATGCAAATCACTGTCACTTTCAGTGACCAAAGCCTCGCCTATTCCCAGCTGCCAGCAATTTAAAAAATGTGAGGTTATTTTCTAGGAGTGAACACACTTCTAAAGGTTGATTCTGCATACCGAATAGGCTATGAAATGATGACCAACATCACAGGTCTTCACATATGCGCTAACATCCAGACACAAGGATCACTGAGAAACATCTTGGATGAAGTTCCTTATCTTTCTTACCCGTTTCTTTTCTTTAAAAAAAAAATATATTTTTTTTATTGATTTCAGAGAGGAAGGGGAAGGGAGAGAGAGAGATAGAAGCATCAATGATGAGAGAGAATCATTGATCGGCTGCCTCCTGCACGCCCCCCACCGGGGATCCAGCTCGCAGCTGGGGCATGTGCCCTTGACCGGAATCGAATCCGGGACCCTTCCATCCACAGGCCAATGCTCTATCCACTGAGCCAAACCAGCAAGGGCTTTTACCCATTTTTTTGAACTCTGGGTTACTTTTCAAATCCGCAAATGGCTGCTGAGCACATACCAGCATTAAGAACATTAACATTCCTCAGAACAAATGTCAGCGTGAATACAAAGCCTGGCCCCTTACCTAGAGCATATGGCTTTGACGACAACACTGCTAGTTTTGCACGTGCTCGAGATGAACAGTTTGGCTTGTGCCTTTTTTTAGGAATTCAATCTGTTCCTGGTCCCCAGGCTGTAGTCTGCCTCTTACTTCCTGAATGGCTCTCACAGATGAGAGGACAATCTGTTGGTATCTCCCTTCCCCACCAAGGGTTCTAATCTTCTGGAAGACTCGGGGACAGATGAGAGTGTTTGGTGCTGGGAGTGGGAAGTACAGATGGATGGAATCCCACGACAATGAGCTTCGCTGGCATTTCCTACGGAGCAGTTAGCCCGTGTTGAGTGGAAACGCTTCCCTCCATGTCCTGAAGGGAGTGAGGCAATATGGGCTCTTATTTATTCCAGGAAAACAAATATTTTGTATTTCCAGTTTCTTTACATTTCAGAGAGATGCGTTCTTTTGCTAAAAGGATGCTTTTTCACATTGAAGGCTAAGGCTGTGTGTGTGTGTGTGTGTGTGTGTGTGTGTGTATACACAGTGTGTATCCCTTTTCTTGTGACTAGACTATAAATATGACCATAAAGAAAAGGTGTATTGGGGGTACTTCTTTTTTCATTAATTTGTTTGATCTAATATTTAAAATCCAATTTAATCTAATTTTTAACACAGTAGAGGCTACGTGCCATAAGGTTGCATGACAAAACGCTGTATATGATCACTCACAGCAAGATTTTTAAAATATATATATTTTATTGATTTTTCATAGAGAGGAAGGGAGAGAGACAGAGAGTTAGAAACATCGATGAGAGAGAAACATCCATCAACTGCCTTCTGCACACCCCCTTCTGGGGATGTGCCTGCAACCAAGGTACATGCCCTTGACCGGAATCGAACCTGGGACCCTTCAGTCCACAGGCCGACGCTCTAGCCACTGAGCCAAACCGGTCAGGGCTCACAGCAAGATTGTGTAAGTGTCACAGGCACAGTAAAAGTCGCCAGGTGCCTCTTCTGTGGGTAGATGCTGTCTTTAGTCAAAAGTAAACAGACACGCAAGTGAAAATACTCACAAAGACTTACTTGTTTTGTGAAACTGACCAAAATATGGATGGCATACCTCCTTTCTGTGGGTGCCCCGAGGCCTTTTAGAATAAAGGGTATCCCATACTTCTGCGAGTTTTTCTTGGTCTTTAAAGGCTGTATGCTACTACTCAGACACGCTAAGAACACACGGCTTATTTTTACAGCTGACAGAGTCTTGTTCTCAAACCTTAGTCTAGGTCCGTGGTCGGCAAACTGCGGCTCGCGAGCCACATGCGGCTCTTCGGACCCTTGAGTGTGGCTCTTCCACAAAATACCACGGCCTGGACGAGTCTATTTTGAAGAAGTGGTGTTAGAAGAAGTTTAAGTTTAAAAAATGTGGCTCTCAAAAGAAATTTCAATAGTTGTCCTGTTGATATTTGGCTCTGTTGACTAATGAGTTTGCCGACCACTGGTCTCGGTATACAGAAGCCTTGTGGGAGGGAGAGAAAGGACTGGCCAATTAAAGCCTTCTTTTCCGGGTTAAAGAACTCCCACCCAGGTAAATGCCCAGGAGTTCAGAGTTGGTTCCCTTTGCCCTCTTCTCAGGACTGTGTGTGTGTACAGAGAGATGCTCCGATGCCCTCAGGGTGGCCGGGAGAGGGGGCCCCAGGTCCTCAAGTTCAGCTCCTTGGGCTGCCCCCTGAGCCTTCGCTGGCCTCAGTGTCGATGTCCCCATCGCCTGCTCCCTGTGCCCTGTGGGCAGTCATTGCTGACACCTGTGGGCTATTCTCTTGGCGTGGTCCCTTGCTGCCCCTGCAGGGCCCCTCTCCACGCAGCCGCCTCAGTGCGACCTTAGCTCTTCCTGTCTTTGCTGACTGTTGTTACTCAACCGTTTCCTCCTTCTTCTCATGCTTCCTCTTGTTACTCACTGGTTTCCTCCTTCTTCTCATGCTTCCTCTCCTTTCCTTTCTCCCTTCCTCCATTTCTCTCTCCCTTCCATCTATCTTCTCCTTCACTAGTACTTACTGAGTACCTACTATGTGCAATGCACTATGTGAGGCACTTGGAATCCATGGATAAAACTGAGATCCCTGCCTCCTTGGTTCCTGTGTTTTATTTTTTTAATTATTATTTTTAATACTAGGGGCCCAGTGCACGAATTTGTGCACCTTGAAAAGAACTGTGGGCTGTGAGGCTGCAGTGGGCACAGGGACAGGTCTCGGCCCATCCTCTACAACCCCGCCCAGCCCCTCCCGCTGTGGCCTCCAGTATCCTGTCTGCTGGTAGCCCTGCTCCTGCTGCCGCTGCTCCCACACACTGACGGCACCAGCCCCACTGGCACCCACTGATGTCGTGGAGTGATTGGGGCCAGCGCCATCAGTGGGTGTGAGGTGAGGCTGCTGCCCCAACTGTCCCTCAGGAGCAGGGGGAGGTAGATCAGGGCTGGTAGCTGCCGCTCACACCCACTGATGGCGCTGAGCAATTGGGACTGGTGCCGGGTGCCAGCTGTGGGTGTGAGTGGTGGGTGCAAGTAGGGCCATCACCGGCAGTGGGTGCAAGAAGCGGCTGCCGGCCTCGATCGCCCCGCAGGAGCAGGGGTAGGTGGAGAAGCCCTGAGGAGCGATCGGGCCGGCAGCTGCTGCTTGCACCCGCTGATGGCACCAAGCGATCGGGGCCAGTGCCAGGTGCCGGCAGTGCATGCAGGTGGCGGCTCCAGCACCAGCAGTGGGTGCGAGCAGGGCCAATGCCGGCAGCAGGTACGAGTGCTGGGCAGGACCACGGCGCACGGGAGCAATGAATTTTCAGTAACCACCAGAGGCTTGCCCCGATGACAGCGACCAGTGCCCCGTCTTGGTCTGGCGCCCCCGCTCACCTCCGCCATCCCTCCGTGGCCGATGCCCACCATGCTCTCCACGTGCCCCCTGGTGGTTAGCGCACATCATAGCAACCGGTTGTTTGGTTGTTCCACCATTTAGTCTATTTGCATATTAGCCTTTTATTATATAGGATATTTTTATTGATTTCAGAGAGGAAGGGAAAGAGAGATAGGAACATCAAGGATAACGGAGAATCAGCATGTGCCTTGACTGGGAATCGAACCGTGACCTCCTGGTTCATAGGTCAACACTCAACTACTGAGCCACGCCGGCCGGGCAGTGCCTGTGCTTTAAAGAGGGGAGTTAGTCAAAACCAAGAAGCAGAGGAATGGTATGGTGCACTCAGAGGTGATGCGCGCTATGGGAAAATGGAAGCAGGGTGAGTAAGATCAGGGGTGCCAAGAGGGGAAGGGCAGGTGTGGGTGGGAAAGGCAGGGCAGCCAGGTTTTGTGGGACCCACAGCTTGTACAAGCGGGCATCCTCCTTGAGAGACAAACACAAAACTGTGAATCAAAACTCAGCCCCGGAGTGAGTCTTTGTTTGGAATGAGAAAAGAACCTAAGGCGTTACTGTCACCTTGGAGTTGTAGGTCCCTAGCTTCTGCCTGAGCAACTTCCGAGGGATGTTTCCATAGCGATGCTTCCCATCTGTCAACAGTGGCCCCGCTCCACGCGGCACAGCCCTCAGCACCGTCCAGCCCGCGCCACGCCGGGGCTCATGGGAGTGACGCTTCCTGCAACTTAAGCTCAAACCTAAGTCTGCCCCCAGGGTGTCTCACTAAGAAGGGGCGATATGTCCCGGACTGGAGGCGGGAGGGCGTTCTTCCGGGACAGAGGTCTGGAAGAGTGTCCAGGCAGAGGAAACAGCTCGAGCAAATTCCGGGAGAGCCCTCCATCTGCACCATAAGTCTGTTCTGTTCAGGGGCCCCCTGCAGACGCTGGGGTGGCAGTGACACAGCTGGCCGGCATCAACCGATGAGCCGCGCCACCTGCCTGGGTGTTTTGGTTTGTTTTTAAATATATTTTTTATTGATTTCAGAGAGGAAGGGAGAGGGAGAGAGAGAGAATCATAGATCAGCTGCCTCTTGCACACCCCACACCAGGGACTGAGCCTGCAACCCAGGCATGTGCCCTGACTGGCAATCGAACCGTGACCTCTTGGTTCATAGGTCGATGCTCAACCACTGAGCCACGCCGGCCGGGCTACTTCGGTGTTTAAGGCCTCTTTCGTAGTAGAAGCTCTTCGGTAGGCATTACCATGCCTTGGGAAGGTCTTCGCATTTTGTGTCCACGTCCCTCAGTTGTCTGCCCTGGACCTCCTTGTCTCCTTCCAAACGTATTCCTTCCTTGCCCTTAACAAACCTTCCCAAACCACTCACCGCTGTGCAAGAGACCAAGCCCATGCGTACTCGGGACCTCTTCTCTCTCCATCCAAAGGGGCCACCGGGAAGGGTGCCCATTGCCCTGCCCAGTGGGGGGTTATTCCGCGTCACCATCTCTCAGGGCCGGTGGGTGCATCTGCAGGGCACCAGCAGTCTATTTTTTGCTCGCTTCCACACCCCCGTTGACTCATCTTTGAACCAGGCCACTTCTACTTGTCGGTCAGTGGGCCACAGGAGTGAGATGAGGGAGAGGTGATGGTGCATGACGGCCGCTTTCCAGAGTATCACCAACTGGGTGACTTAAGGCAGCAGAAAGTGGGCACTGCCCAAGGGTGTCTGGCCAATAGTGAGCATGACACGGAAATGGACAGTACTTTGGGGGTGGCATCTGCACGAGAGGGGGACCTCTTTATTTGCACACGGCTAGCAGAGGTGCTGGGGGAGGTTGAGGTGCACTGTGGTCGTGTATTGTAGTCCCACTTTATGATGGGTGTAGCCAAGGTTAAGGTGATTTGACAGTTACCCAAAGATTTTAACTCTTTTTTAAAAATATATTTTATTGATTTTTTTTATAGAGAGGAAGGGAGAGGGATAGAGCGTTAGAAACATCGATGAGAGAGAAACATCGATCAGCTGCCTCCTGCACACCCCCCACTGGGGATGTGCCCGCAACCAAGGTACATGCCCTTGACCTGGAATCGAACCTGGGACCCTTCAGTCCGCAGGCCAACGCTCTATCCACTGAGCCAAACCAGTCAGGGCAAGATTTTAAATCTTAAACATCCAAATTATACTGTGTCTTTGGAATCACAGGGAACCCAAAGCAACATATCCACATTAAAAATCAGAAAGAAATTTGGAGGAAAAGACTCAATGGCAACAAAAAACTCTTTTATTATATGTTTACTAATGGAAAATAGAGACGAATTTCAAAGCACATCTTGAAAACAGGGGAGAAAGAACCTGAGAAGTCTCCAGTGTATCATAGCCGGCAAGTGGAAACTAGTTTATAGTCATTATTATTACGAATTACAGATAGGTACAGTGTATTGACATTTCCTTAATTGGTTGCTGTTTCTTATCTAATACTTATTACTTATATCTAATATTTAATACTTATTTGCACCATAATCCTATGTGTTTGTTTGTTTTTTTTTCTGTAAGGTTATTAAGTTATTCAACTATATATTTCCTACTGTGGGGATTTTTGGGATCCTAACTCTTAAGTTCAAGAAGATAATACTGTAGATTCTATATTATTTGTGGGCCTTTTTGTCATTGTCAATTACCGCGTGGTCCGAGTCCCATAACCGACGCCCGTTGTTTTTTTCCCGCTGAGCTGAAAATGGCCACATACTCGCTGACCTTTTCCCACTGCTAAAACTTGAGAGTCTTCTTCTGCAACACCTCTTGCAACTAAGGCTTTCTGTTTCCCCAAGGCCACCAACGTAGTGATATTTAGATTCCTGCAACAGCCTTCGAAGGAGTCTTCGGAGCGTCAACACTTACTCTTTGCCGTCTCACCTCTGTCTTGCTCTTAGATGGTTTTTCCTACAATTCCCCTTTCATCGTGTCGTTACCCTGGCTGACATTTCCAGTGGTGCCCCGTCATCTCTAGTAGCAATATCAAAACTTACTGGATATTGATAAAAGTATTTTGAGCACCCTGGCTGGTTTGGCTCAGTGGATGGAGCGTCATCCTTCGGAGGGAGGGGTCCCGGGTTCGATTCCGGTCAAGGGTATGTACCTTAGTTGTGGGCACATCCCCAGTAGGGGGTGTGCAGGAGGTAGCTGATCGATGTTTCTAACTCATGGATGTTTCTAACACTCTATCCCTCTCCCTTCCTCGCTGTAAAAAAAAAAAAATCAATTAAACATATTTTTTAAACAAGTATTTTCAGCATACACCCTTAATAAATAAGCATCCTAATATATATAAAGAGCTAGGTGGCGTCACGACCGAACGGGTGACGGGTCACCATGAAGTGCATGGAGCACCTCTGGGTGCCCCCCTCTCCCCCAGCCCCCCGAGCCGCTCACCATGAGGAGGGGCTGGCGGTGGGGCGGGACTGGGGACTGTTGAGCGGCAGTGGCGGGCTGCTTCGCGGGGTGGCTGTGAGCTTAGCGGAGCAGTCACCCAGGCAGCAGCGAGTTTTGCGAAGCAGTCGTGGGGCAGGGGAGTTTCACTGGCATCCAAAAGGATCACTGAGTACAATTGATTTGGGGTAATGGTATATAGGCAGAACATTAAAAGAGAAGAAAACAACAGGGATGGGGCAGTGGCCTGCTGTCCCCCTGTCCGTGGTACTGAACTGTCATTGAGCCCTACCCTATCATTGTGTCTCTTGACCTATGCACACTGGGGACCCCTGTCTAACTTTTCTCCTATTTATGAAACAAAAGGAAGTGTTACCAACTATAACCACAATAGGATTCTAGCTCCTAAAATGGCACCCCACAGGAGAAAATAAGGATTCCCTCTGTCCTTCGTGCTAAAGGAACGAAGTGCCTCTTTCCCGTGGAAAGAAGCAGATTGATAATGAAAGAGAAGGGTTTGAATACGTCTCCATATTAGCTGAATCATTTCACTTTTCTCTTGAAAAACTTAGTCTAGGAAACTGTTAAAAGAAGGTTCTAATCCTCATATTTTCATCATTTTATAGCTTCATAACCAAGAAAGAACTGCTGTCAAAGTTTGTATAGTACAATGAAGTTGTACAGCGAGGTTCAAGAATATAAATGCTAGCAGGTACATGAATACTTCTGTAGCTGTTGGCTATTAGAAGCAAGGTGTAAATTTATTCCTTGAGGAAGATTTTGATGATCTATAAAATGTCAACGGGTGTTGTCAGAAATCAGTGGTTCATATGGATCTCATAAAGATTATAGAGACAGAGCACTTGTTATATAAAGATGAAAGAGTATTTCCTCCCTAAATCTCCAGTTGGCTACCGATCAACTGAATGCAAGTCAGAAAGCTTAAGTGATACCTAGACTGTTAAAAAATAGTTACGTTTCTCGTATAAGTAAAAATGTACTGAGAACTTGGGGAAACAGAACAATACTTGTTATGAATAGTTCTACCATAATGCCATTAGAGAATTTATAACCATTATAGCAGCTTTCTGTAGACCATTTAAAACGTACTTTTTCCTTTCTGTGTAACAAATCTCTTGTGACTTGATGCTGAGAAGAAAATTGATATTTGATTGTGGGAATCATCACCATTGTTCAATTTCAAAATCTCTCTATATAAAAACCTAAGTGACAATTGCAACCAAATGGACGACTGAACAGGCTGTGTGGGGCGACTAGGCCAGCAGGGGGGTTAGTGAGGGGTGACCAAACGACTGAGCAGCAGGCTGCATAGGGCTACCAGGCCCACGGGGGGAGGCAGTTGGAGGCTACCAGGCTGGTGGGTGGGGGCAGTGAGGGTGACCAGGCTGTAAGGGGGGGGCAGTGAGGGTGACCAGGCTGTAAGGGGGGGGCAGTAAGGGGCAACCAGGATGCTGGGGGCGGGGCAGTTAAGGGCAACCAGGCCAGTTGGGGGGGATTTGGGGGCGACCAGGCTGGCAGGCAGGTGAACAGTTAGGATCCAGTGGTCCCGGATTGTGAGAGGGATGTCTGACTTCTGGGCCTAAATTGGCAGTCAGACATCCCCCGAGGGGTCCCGAATTGGAGAGGGTGCAGGTTGGGCTGAGGGGACCCTCCCCATGCATGAATTTTGTGCACTGGGCCTCTAGTTAACCTATAATCCTTGAATAACCCAATGCACTGAAACTCTTCTTGCAAATATATATATATATATATATTGATTTCAGAGAGGCAGGGAGAAAGAGATAGAAACATCAATGATGAGAGAGAATCATTAATTGGCTGCCTGCCTCCTGCACGGGGATTGAGCCCGCAACCCGGGTGTGTGCTCTGACCGGGAATCGAACCATGACCTCCTGGTTCATAGCTCAACCACTGAGCCACACCAACTGGGGCTTATTGCAAGTTTTTAACATAGATTTCCATTAAAAAAATGTTTGTTTGCAAATGTTATATGTCAGGCCATGTGGATATAGAGATGAATAGGAAGAATCTGCCGACACTTAGGAATTTTACAATTCAGTGAAGGATACAGATTACAAGATAAACCAACATCCTTATATTGCATTGCATGATGGATGTATAAACAGAACAGGTCACAGCACCTAGCGAGATACCTAATCAGACGGAGATAGTCTTCCCAGAGGAGACGATGCTTAGGCTCGCTCTTTCGAGGACAGTAGGAGTCAGCGAGGCAAGTGAAGGGGAGAAAGTCATCCCAGTGAAAGAAAGCAGTGTGTGCAAAGAGGTGAGGAGCAGTAGAGGAAGTTTTGGAAATTAGATGCAGTTCACTCTCATGGCACCATAGGTGTGAATGGGCAAAAGGCAAGACCAGAGATAGCTGTGTAGAGTATTGGAAGGAGTTTGGATATTTCCCTGAGAGTAAAGGGAGGTATTAAAGGACCCTGCACAGTGAAAGGACATGACATTATTTGCATGTTAACAAAATCCTCCTGATAAGAATGTAATGAGTAGATTCACAAATAGTCTCTAAAAGAGGAAGACAGTTTTGGAATATTACAGAAATATTTAGTCATCAAAAGTGAAGATGGAGAATAGAAGAAAGATTTAAAAGATAATGTAGAATCACCATGTTATACATCTGAAACTAATGTAATTAATATTGTATGTCAACTATAATTAAAGATAAATAAAAATTTAAAAATATATTTAGGCTGTCGCTTCAATAGGACACATTAAACAATTCGTTTTGGGGCAAGGAATAGAGAGAGGTCTCAGGTCACCCCAAGGTCTCAGGTTGGGAAAAGGATATGCCCGCTGAGCAAGTGGATGCAGAAGGGGGGACATATATGTGGGGGAAGATGACACGGGTTTTGTACATTTTGTGTTTGAGGTGCCCATGGATCATAGAAGTAGAGATGTTCAGCAGGAAGATCTTCATTGTGAAGATCCGAAAAGCAATCTTGGCTCAAAGAAGATACTTGGTAGTCCTCAGGGATAGGTAAGCCATGAGTGGGAGCCTCAGCGAGAGTGTGTGAAGTGAGGAGAGAGCAGGTCAAGTCTGCAGGGAGAGGTAAGGTTTAAGTATAATTGGAGGAAGAGGTGGCATTAAAGGAGAATAAACGATGCAGAGACAGAGGTCAGAAGAAAACAAGAAAATGCATATCACGGAGGCGAGTGGAGGAGGAGTTTTCAAGAGGAGAAATAATCACGGTGAGTGGGAAGACTGCAGACTGATGCACCTTACTCACCTTCATTGTAATTTCTTGACCAATTAAAATGTCCCGTTGTATGAAAATAGGTTTAAATAAATTACATAAACGATGCAGTCGTATTTTATAGATATTGCAGCTAACCATTGTGGTCATATCAGGCTACACCTTCGTCCTGTGTTCCTATGGTAATGCCAGAGGCATTCTTTTCCATTGTGCTCGAAGCAGAGCCTGGATCCATATAAAGCAACCGTTCCTGAAATTCCCTGGAGTGAACGTAAAACTTTATGTTATAGAAGTGAACTCTAATATATGACTGAATGGGTCCTTTTGAGAGATGCTTTATAACGCCATAATGTAACTGCTTTGTACTCACAGGTTCAGTCATTCGGGCTTTTATATTTTTCATAATGTCAGAAATTACCCAGAGGTGTCCAGAGAGTAGAAATACTTTGAACACGGTGAAAACATATTCAGAGTTCTCAACACTGTCACATAAACGTTGAACCTGAATAATTGAATGAGGAAAATACATTTGAAAAGGTTTATTTCATGAGTTAAGGTCACAGCATTTTAGAAGAGCCTCAAAAAGAAGGCTGGATCTAAATCTGGGGTACTGGTCTTTCGGGGCTGAAAGACAAATTAGTTGAAAGTCAGACAGTTCCTTGTTAGGTGTGGTGTTCACATACGTGTGTATGCAGGTTTTATGGGAGCCTGCCAGTGGCACACCTGAGTCCAGATTGCCTCAGAGGCAGGAGGACATCTGTGAGCAGCAACCGGTACACGCTTCCCCAAGGATCCAAATTTTAGGTGGGTGGCCCTAGCTCAGTGGTCGGCAAACTCATTAGTCAACAGAGCCGAATATCAACCGTACAATGATTGAAATTTCTTTTGAGAGCTGAAAACCAACTTCTGAGCATGGGCCACGAAGTTTCAATCGCACTGTCCATGCGCGCCCGCACGTGGTATTTTGTGGAAGAGCCACACTCAAGGGGCCAAAGAGCTGCATGTGGCTCGCGAGCTGCAGTTTGCCGACCACTGCCCTAGCTGGTTTGGCTCAGTGGATGGAGCGTCGGCCTGCAAACTGAAGGGTCCCAGGTTCGATTCCGGTCAAGGGCGCATGCCTGGGTTGTGGGCTCGATCCCCAGTGGGGGGCGTGCAGGAGGCAGCAGCTGACAAATGATTCTCTGGTTGGGTAACAACCAGTTGTTACTTGGGTAACAACAAGTATAGATGTTAACTTACCCAAAGTCACAGAGACAGTAAGTGGTGGAGTCAGGAGTCGGGTATTTTGACTTGGGCGCCTTCCACTTTGCTATGCTGCCTTAGTTTCTACTTTATGTCCTTTGGTTATAAGGTAATGGCACAGACTCCACAACGATCAATCTCATTATTTTTGAGTCACACCTAGAATGCTTACTGTCTCCTGGAAATGAGAAGTTTTGGTGAGCCTATTGATTATGTCCTGGGTGTCAGTTTATGATGAATAAAAGTACACACATCTATTAATATTCTCTCTGGCTTCAAGCCTGCTTCTAAAAATATAATGTAGCATATGTCATACTGGTTTGCATGTGATCACTGAACTCATTATTTCCCCCAGATATAATCTCCTATTTGATGACTCAAGTACTAATGAATTCGGTACAATATCTGTTATTGTCAGAGAAAAATCCTGGTAGGTTCTTAGTTATTATGTCAGCTGATAATATCAACCTGAATTCAAAGATGGGATTTGAGTTCTTTGAAGCTGTGGGAGCTGTGTGCTTCATCTTCTGCTCTGTGCACGGAGCAATTAACTCTGGTTATAGTAACAGAACGCTGTCCCGTACTAAAAGGAAAATCATTCCAACTTTCTTCCAACGTCTTAAAGTATTAAATTCATCGAATAGACCCGGAAGCATCAGAAGTAGTGGGAGGCAGAACTTGGCCAAAGGCAGCACAGCAAAGACACTTAAAACTGCTGCCTGCCAGCCGCTGGGGTGCTAACCCAGGGGTGGGCGAAGAGTGTGCACCTCTCGCGCCCCGCCTTGGACGGGTCTTATCACGGAAACACCGATGGAGAGCATTTGCGCCTAACGGTGAAGGCTGTGCCTACAAGAGGCCAGGAAGTGGGTTGGATTGTTCAGAACGGCCTGCAGTCCATGGTTTCACATTCTGTCGTCCAGAGTCGTGAAAGCATCATCTGTAATGATAGATTACCCAGTGACCCTACGATCGCTAAATGGGGCTCAATTACATTCACTGGAATAAGAGCCCGTTTCCAGATGGCGGTAGAACACACAAAGAGCGGAGCCTGGTGCTAGGACAGCAGCTGTTGCCACAGGATGGAGCCCACAGGGCCCAGGACTAGTTCTCAGTCCTGTGTGTGTGTGTGTGTGGGGGGGGGGGCAGTTTTGGGGGGGGGGGTGTGTGCTGCCCGTGTCTCCTCTACGGAGTCCTTTGAGAGTTTAAACATCCTCATGAGAGAGGTGACTGCGCAAGTACATTTGGTTGACCCTCAGGTCTGATTTGTATCTGTGAGTTTTCCCTTTTTCTTCCTTTTTTTTTTTTAAAAAACCTCAATTGTTCCATATTTCTTCTTTTCACCGAATTCTTCTATTGTCAAGACTCCAGGCGGGCTTCCCTCCCCTTGTATGTGGGCCTGGTATCTGTATACATTTTTGACAAATGTTTGCACCTATAACCCAGGTGAGGCCCGGGCCTGGCTCTGTGTTGGGTGTCCAGCGAACACACATGTGCTCAGTACTTCCCAGTGCACAGCGCTTGAAACTCATCTCATCCCCTAAAACAGTGACGTCCGCTCCCAAGACGGTTTGAGGCGCAGCAAGTGGACGGACAAGCTAGATAGATGTGCTTCGCATTCGAGTCAGAAATGCCTTTCACTAATAAGCCTCCTGGACCAGCACGAGGATTCATTTAAACCCAATGCCTCCCCATTCATTTGATAATGCACGGTATGAAATTACACAGCAGAGTTTAACTGGTTGTAAGTGTTTTATGGGTAGCAATACAAGGGCTGGAAAGGCATGGTTGCTCATAAAATCGTGGCAGAGATCCAGGCGGTGCTGGCGGCAGCGGAATCGTCCCTACCTTGCCTTTCCAAGACAGCTCCAGGGGTGAGCCCCGGCCACAGTCCCGGTGCATCGGAGAGTTTACGCCCCTCCGGCCACTAGAGAGCACTGGGAGACTACCAAACCTCGGCGTGGGCGCCGGGCCTCCGTCTGAACCCCGGTCTCCTGTGACTCAGGAGCTGCGCCGTTCCGTTCCTGCTCCATCTCGCTGGGGGCGGCTCACACATGGCCATCAGGGCTGATGGATGCCTTCGCTGAAGCTTAGTGACCTGTGGTGGTGATAATGAAGCATTCCGCAGGCCAGACAACATTTTATTCTGTCACTGCGGATTTCCGCCTCTGGTGACATCACCTAATTTGAACTGCCTCCCGGCGCGTTGGGAAGGCAGGCCTTGGAGCCCGGGCCGGGTCCCTGACGGCCCCTCTCCTCCGGTCAGAGGGAATGTCTCTCCAAGAGAAAGCAGTGCGTGCTACTGACGCCAGGGTGCGGGGTCCTTTCGGGTTCTCTCGCTGCCGTTCACCGCAGCCGCAGCCCCGTTAAGATCTTGACGAGGTTTTCCCAGGCGCCTTTCAAAGCACAGCCCTTCCCTGTGTTTAAAGGGCCCGCGGCGGCGTTTGCTGGTGTTTCATCAGCCTTCGCACCGATGCACTTCCCACTGTTATTACAACCGAGCCCTATCACGGGGAGTCGTACCAGCCAGACCATCAGTTTCCTAAAAGGCTATCGAGTTTTGATGTGCGCTGGCCTGTGTCACACTGTGCTCTGGAACGTGTTTGGCTCTGAAGGCCTAGCGGCCCGGTTAGTGAGATGCTGTTTAGATGAAGCAGGGGGAGGGGTGCTCTCTGTGGCAGGCCCTGTGAATGAATAATAGCAACTGTCATCCGGGCCTCGGCCCATCAGTGCTGGCGTCTGGCTGTGGATGTACGAGCGGAATCTGCGGACCCTTTTGCTGAGCGTTTCCCTGAGCCATTCCATCCGGGTGTTATTGTTTGCATCAAAGAGAAACCAAAGCCGTGGGTTCCAGCCCTGATGCCTACCCTGAAGGAGCGTTGGTGAGCGCGGTTTGCAGGGGACACCTCACCTTTGATGTTGTAAGAAAGTCCTAAACACGGCTCCCCCGTGTGGATGACACTTGACTTTCAAGTAGAGAACATGTCTGCAGGTGAAATGTCGGTTCTGTCTGATAATCACCTGCTTCACGTGCCCCTGAAGTCATGGAGAGAACCTGCCACCGTTTTTCTAAAATGAAGTTCGTTCTTGCCTCCGGGTGCCCGGCTGGTAGAATCTGGTTAGGACAGTGGCAGATGGTTGCCCACAGATTGCTTCCCAAGGAGAGGACACGCCCCGAGGTAAATGTACTGCCTCACCTCTTGCCAGCACGCACCGCACCGTTTGTGATGTGGCTCCAGAACAGCACGGCAACCAACAGGCTGTTAACAAAGCCTCCCAGGAAGGAGGCTCCTCTGGCGTCACAGGAGCCGTGGGTATGAAGACAGAAAGGCGTGGGAGGCGAAGATGAGGCGTTAACGGCGGGTCTGTGCGTCACTGTGTGGTATTGTTGCTTTTCTGCAGCCAGACTTCCTTTCCAGCTACCTGCCTCCACGCCCGACTCAGACACAGTCCTCTCCTGTCCTAAAGGGGGCTCCCTGCACCCTCTTATCTCTTTATTTCAGGTGATGTTTTGTGTGTGTGTGTGTGTGTGTGGAAATAGTGGACCTCTATCGACGGGGTAATGCTATCCCTGGGATTTCAACAAGGACTGAGTTAAAGGTTACAAAGCAGAAAGAGCGCATGCCGGCGTGTCTGTGTATATATTTCTTTGCCTGAAACGGCAGATTCTCGAAGGCGATGATTATGCGGATGTTTAGGGACAGCGCCCACTCTTCCCTGTGGCCTGCACCGCAGCTCTGGAGGCAAATGAAGAGTTCCCGAGATGCGATCTTGTCCCCAGGTTGTTCCGGACTTCGGTTCAGGCAACTTCTTAGAATCAAGGCTGAGATGCGAATGATTCTGTATGTCTGTGCAGGCTCTTCTTTGCATCTTCTATCTTGCACTTCATAAAAAAACCAAAAAGCTGGGTTATAAACAGATGTTGTACTGAAGGGAAGTAATAATGTCGGGATCGGGGGAAACTGTGTCCATAGACTGCTTCCTGGGTGGGCAGAAAGGGTTTTTAGGTAGAAGACACAAGTCATGCCTACTTTGGGGCAGCTCGTTTGTTGTCTTGCGCTGCTACGCAACCACTGATTGGTTAACCTGTTACGTAGTTTTATCTTCTCTTAGGCAAGTAATCAGAGAAAGCTGGGTCAGCTTTCTGATGTTCCTAGAAGGCTTAGCAGAGTGCCTGCCAGCGGCTGCCAATAAACAGCTGTGGTTTGATTCAGAGACGCCACGACGGGGGGCGAGCAGTGGGGCAGGGAGGAAATGCCACCAGATCAGCAGTGGGGATGGGAGCAAGGCACTCGATCTTAACAGGCCACTCGCTCCTCATCTGTAAAGGGAAAGGGCTGGACTCGGCGTTGCTAAGGTCACTGCCAGCTCTGTAGAGTCTGTGCTTTCAAAAATGCTCGCATCCTGAAAGAAGACAACCTTCCTGGGTTTCCGGACAAAAGAGCCCAGAGTGTATTTGTGCTTGACCTCCTCCCACGTAGAAAGTAGACTTTCCACTCTAACGAATCCAGGTTTATTCCTCAGTGAAGTGGCTCAGTTCTGGGAGCCCTTGGTGTGACTCTGACACTATGTAGATATTGGTTTTTCTTGCAGGATAGTGGCTGCTGTAACCCCCAAACCATTCACGCTCTCCCATTCTCCTAAGGAGGATTTCACCAGTGTCATCCGGTCCCTTTGATTGATATTTAGCTCAACCCAGGACTCATTCAAAGATAACATCACTATCAAAGTATCTCAGAATGCTTCATGGCTGACAGTGCTCCACAGTTGCCCATCTCTGGGTTGTCCATCAAACACAGCATCAGCCAGAGGTTGGTAAAAACGAGGCTGTGGGAAGACCCTGACCTTGTCACTGTCATGTTCTCCTCCATCACCTCCTCCATCACAGCTTAGAATTTCTTACTGTGAACAGCGTCTACAGCTACTCAAATGGAATAGGCTTCCTTCCTGCTTTTGTTTGCTGGTGCTGTAGAAGTTGACTTTTCACCTCCTGGCACTGATTGTTGTTGCCGTGTTGGGACCACAGATGTTACCCTCGATGCACACAGACATAGTGGGCTGCAGTGCTGAAATATTAGAGTCTTGCTTTCTCCTTCTAGAAGTTTACCCCCAGTGAGCTCCCCAGTGAGCTGATGGAAGGCACAACATGTCAATCAGGTTATGATAGCCGTTGACTTCCAAGTACAACTTAACAGGGGCTCTCATTATTACGGTGACTCTCGGGCACTCACCTTGTTAGAGCAGTTAAAGTACACACCACGAAATGAGCGGGGACTTCGATGTCAGTAAAGAATTCCACATGCAGAACCATAATATCCTGTTGATTACCGTTCAGTGGATTCCACCCTGACCCCAGAGAAGAGGGGATAATCGAATGATCGCTAATATTTCTAGGAAACCGGCAATCCAATCCATTCTCCTTTGGTTGGCACTTCACAGAGCCAGCATAAGTGATGGTTCCGCACGAAGCATTATCTCTTCTTGTACAACACTGAAAGCTTACATGCTGCTTGACAAATGTGAATTTTAAAAAGTAAGAATGATTGGCACTTGGTAACTTACACAGAAATGTAAAGTGGTACAAGAAAATTGCCCATCTCTTTTAGATTTACATTTTATATGTGTGTTTTTTTCTTTTAAGGAGTGATAAGACATGTAATTTCCATCAACTTCAACCAGTTCTGTCTGAAAGAGGCTACAAGTTCAGCTCCGTAGAGAAAAAGCAAGTTGTGGAGGAAACCGACGAATCACAGAAAAGCACACGGCCTTCCCGCTGCCTTCCGTCCTGGGACCAGAGCTGCTTATTTGCAGGCAAGACAAATCCCGAGACTGAGATGCCACCCGCCTTGAACACAGCGCTGCCTGCCCTTGCTTCTGACCCACCAACCCCAGTGTCTCACCTATGAAATGTCTTTCCAGATCCATTAAACAAAAGGAGAAAAAGGAAGCAGATAGGGAGGTATCATTACAGTTTACAGATATGCATTGCTGTCAAGCAGTTATTGTCTATTAATTCCTTTATTTAATTAACAAATATTTATCTACATCAATAAAAGAGAAATATGCAAATTGACCATCACTTCGCAATGCCCACCAGCCAATCAGGAATGAGTATGCAAATTAACCAGACCCCCCCCCAGCCGCTCCGGGCCTCTGGGCAGCACACATGCAGGTGTGGAGCAGCCGGCAGGGTGGGACGCCTGCTATGAGGGGGAGGGGGGCGCAGAGGGAGCTACAGGAGCGGTGCTCTGGTCGGAGCGAAGATGGAAGGAGGCAGCCAGAGTGAAGGCCTGACACTATCAAAGTATTTCAGAATGCTTCATGGCTGACAGTGCTCCACAGTTGCTCATCTCTGGGTTGTCCATCAAACACAGCATCAGCCAGAGGTTGGTAAAAATGAGGCTGTGGGAAGACCCTGACCTTGTCACTGTCATGTGCCGGAGGAAAACCGGTGCCAGCAGCCAGGGGAAGGAAGGCCTATTGCACGAATCTTCGTGCAACGGGCCTCTAGTTGACATATAATAGCAAAGCACCCAGTTCTATGCAAATGACAAGTGAACATTTCCTCATTGGTCCTCACTATGGTTTTGAAGATGTGTAATGATAAAGATAACTGGGGCCCTTGACTCCTAATACAAATCCTATTTAGGAATCTTGAATTTTCTATAGGAATATCCTGGCATATCAGTTTGTAGTCTGCATGTCTTTTATTGAACATGAACAACTGATCTCATGCTTTAACAGTGAGGTCAAAATACATTTAACAAAAATGTATTGACAAGATCATCTACTTAATTTTTTTCTAGCATTTCCATTGACTTGTTTTCTGGCTTAGCAGATCTTCCAGTCACCCCGTTGCCGTTAAACAGGGCTCTCTCCTGTGGACAGCTGCATGGAAACATGACCAACTGTTCCTTTGAAAAGCGGGCAGAGCGGTGCTTGGCCTCTGAGCACAGTTGCTGGGCTAGGCAAAGAAGTATTTGCTCCTGACACCCACTGGATTGGGAACAAGGCTCTTCCCAGAGGCGATTTACCCCGTGCTAACAGGCATTGTGTTCCCTGAGCCAGCAATGAGGTTCATTTATTCAGCATTTATCGGAGACGGGGAGTGAGAGGGCAAGAACTGGCTTATTTCCTTCATTGCTGGTATTCACAGCACCTAGCCCATAGAGAATGAATTAAAAATGATGGAATGAATGAATGTTGTTGACTTACAGTTTCTTCTGAAGGTCACTTGGGTGGTAAGAAGTGGAATTAGAGGCCACGTCCGGGTAGATCCCAAGGCCTGTGCCCTTTCTACGATGACTATCTCGATGGACAGGCAACTTTCCAGGCTCCCTGCCTCTTTCCCCGGTCGCCAGTCACATCCTTCCTGTGCCAGCAGAAGAGACATGGTAGGGGGCATCTTGGTAGACGTCCATGAATGCCATCGAAGCCCCATCGGGGGTAGCCCCAGAAGAATCTCACCTTGACTTCTTTTTTATCTGGATCCCCTACCTTCACGGCACTGAAATGTATCAGACACAGAGAACCTGCAGGCCTGTCAAAAGAGGAGCCACGCCAAGGCCGAGACAATAGTCCTTACAAATGTCCGATTGTGTTCACGCCTATCGAAGCCCCTCCGTGCCCTCGAGAGGGCTGAAAACACAGCCAGCCGTCAGGACAGAAAGATCCTCAATGACAAACCAAGACACAAGGTATTGACAGGAGGGATTTCACACCCACGGTCACATTTGGACTTACAAAGTGTTAACGAGCAAGATAAACCAAGAAAAGCATTTCCCCCCTTCTTGGCGGCCCGGGTTTGCTGTGGGTGCAGAATAACTGAAACCTCAAACTGTGGAACTATGACTAGGAGGGTTTCCTGTACGAGGAATGATGTCATCTTAGGAGACGGGAGACTCTCAGCGAAATGCAGGCACATTCAGGGAAAGGTGTTTGCAGCCAGCAGGGCCCTGAATTTATTGCAGAGGGGAGGGCGTGAGTTGACCAAAATGGAGAATGATGAGAAGGAACTAAATTATGTATGGCAGTCCTTACAGAGCAGACGAAGGAAGAAAGCTTAATGATGTTGTGGTTGAAGGACCAGTGGCAACGGGTGATGTATAGGCTGGAGGCTGGGAAGGAGAGAAAGGGATCTAGGAAGACTCAGACACTCATGACTGTGACAGAGACCAAGCAGTGGATGTGGGAGTGGGGGAGGGGAGAGGGGCGCTGGGCCTATCATACATTCCCGTGACAACAAGACAGCCAAATAAAGTTAACTTGACATTAAACATCATCATCTTAATCTATGTCGCCCTTTCACAAGCCCGAGCCTTATCAAGGAGAGAAAAAAAAAAATCTACAGTTAACGATGAAGTATTTCCCCCGCTTTGCTTTCCCAGAATCCACCAAATGCGGTGCATGATTTAATTATGGGACCTACCGGCTGGACCCTGGAGATGAAGAAGGATGTGTCTGCGGCGGTGAGAAATGAGATAGAACCAACTGCTTATTCTCATCACTCTTCCCCCGTTCGGCTAAATTAATATAGTTAACAAGCTTTTGTTTGGATTAGTGGCTCAGATCTGGGCTGTGCCCATCAGAACCGTGACTGTGAGAGCCGCTATTATGTATGGGGCGCCGGGGGTCTCCTCCAGCCCCGCGTGGGGCTCTGTCAGGTTCTGTGCTGGAGCCCATGCTCCCGTCAGACTTAGGAGCTCGACGTGGGAATAGAAGGCGGTGGGAGAACATCAGGTGTAGATCCTCGGGGCATAGGAGTTCAGAAACATCACGGGAGGCCTTTCCCGTTGGCCCGTGCCACGTCGTTCTGGTCTGTAAAACAAGAGTTACCAACAGAAGCACCGTTTCATAGCCGGCACGCGTTCCCTGAGCAATACCACGAGGGGTGTGGACAGTGGTGGGGTTGCGCGGGGGGCGCAGGCTTTAACCTTTTGCACTCGGATGTCGAGTGTGACTCGACACGTAGTTTCACCGCGGGGGGGTGGGGGGGAAGGGGGGTTTTTGTCTATTTTTCCAGTATCTTTTCTTGTTTTCATTAGCATGAAAGGGCAAGTAAAATGTAAATGCTGTCTCAACTGATGCCAAAAAAAAAAAAATGAAAAACCGATAACGCATGTGAAATTTATTAGGAAACTAGTACATGATCTTGTTGGAGAATTCAGAGATGGTACACTAACTTCCAGGGGTAGATTATTATCCACTAACTTAGAGCAATGTTTAGATGGAAAGCTCCATATAATCACACCTCACCCTAACAAAACACACAAAGATTGTGTTGTTTGTTCTAACAGAAAAATCAAGGGAGGAAGAAGAGAGACGATTTCTATTTGCGAAACATGTGAATGTAAACCAGGTCTTCCTGTGGGTGAATGTTTCAAAAAATATCACACCATGAAAAATTATAGAGATTAAAATTACTCTTTGAATGTATCAATAATTTGCAATATAAAAAAATCCAAATAATAAGTTTGTATGAAAAGAAACTCCAGTTTTTTATTCTACTGCCGCGCTTTGTAAAATCTGGGGTATTTAAAAAATTAAATCCCGAGTAGAATAAAGGAATCGAGAAAAAAGCAAGCGAGTGCAAAGGGTTAGCACACATCTCCAGCTCTCCAGCTCTCCCACAACATGTGAGCAGAAACAGCAAACGGGCCGGGCAGAGCACAGATGCAAAAGCAGCTTCGAGGCACCTGCACCTGGAGGCACCTGCACCTGGAGGCACCTGCACCTGGAGGCACCTGCACCTGGAGGCACCTGCACCTGGAGGCACTGGTCCCCACCTGGTCCCGGACTGCCCGCCCCGAATAAAACTGTGAGGCTGCGCGGGTCAGCATTCCCAGGAGGACAGGCACAGCGCGGGCCCACGGTGTGTGTGTGGGGGGGCAAGGGGTGGGTGGAGGGGGGTCACACCAGGCCTCCGCACTTCCTGCGCCTCCCGTTTTCCTGCACTAGCCTTTTCATGTCTTTTATTCACCTATTACATATAATTACAGCGAGAGTTTTTAGTAGGTGACGGTAGATTCAGGTGTGTGTGTGTGGGGGGGGAGAGGGGGGACACCTCACCATCAACAACGACAACGACCCACCCCTCAGATTCAGAGATCGGAGAAATGCCAGGACTATGGAGCCAGATCCTTGGAGCGGCCGCGAGCAGTGCCCCCCGGCGCCGCCCGGGGTCCCGAACGCGGCGGAGGCTCCGGGGTCCTGGGACTCGGGGAGGCGGGGCGACCGCGCGCGCCCCCGTCCAGGGGCCCCGCCGCCTCCAGCGCAAAGTCAGGGGCAAACCCGAAATGGGGGGGTTCCCCACCCCTAACCCCACCCCGCAAGTCAGACCGAGGGCTGAACGAGGTACCCGCGTGCCCGGGAGCCGGAAGCGGAGGGGACCCCCTCCCCCGGGCGCGCGCCGACCCGGCCCCCTCTCCAGGGCGCGCGGCTGCCGGGCCGCCACCTTCCGGCCACGCGGCGGCCCCGCCTCCTCCCCCACTTCCTCCCCGGGCGCGGCGGGGTGAGCCGGCCTGAGGTCGCCGTGCGGACCGGAGGGACCCGGCCAGCGCGCCACGTGGCGCAGCCGGGGCGCAGGGTGCGGGGCGCGGGCTCGCGGCCGGGCGGGGGGCGGGGGGCCCGAGGCTGTCCCCCTCCCGGGCTCAGCGGCTCGGCTACCTCCGCGGCCTCCGGGAGGCTTTCCCCCTCGGGGGCCCCGGGGAGGGAGGTGCCTGCGGGACTCTGCAGGGGGCCGTCGCCGCTGCGGCCGCGGGCGCGGTGGGAGCGCGTGGTTCGTCCCGGATCGGAATCGAGGGGGTGGGAGGAGCCTGCGTTCTGTCCCGCGGGTGACGAGGCGTCTCTCCCTGGACCAGTTGTCCCTCCTCTGTTTCTGCAGCTGCGTTTGGGGCGCTGCTGAGCCTTAAACCAGACTCCGGGAAAGCGCCCCAGAGGATAAGTTCACTTCTTGCCTCTCCTTCCCCTCCCCCTCCTGTGTGGTGGTTGCAGGCGCCTCCCTGGCACCCTACGGCAGATAGGGTGCCAGCCCTTGGGCCAGTGCTAAACCAGTCCTGTCCGGCCTGGCTGGCTGTGGAGAGGGTTCCCAGGACTTGGGCTGCATCATCACTGGGTGACCCTGGTTCCCAGACCGGCCTGTTCCCGGCATCTCCGTCCCGGCTGCCTTCCTTCAGCCCCGCTGTCTAGGCTTTCTGGAGACTTCTCTGACACCCACCCAGTTCCTGTGCTGACCTCCTTCCTTGTCCCTGAAAGGACCCTCTCCCCTCTCTGCCGGCAGTGTTAGGTCCCCTCCGGGGGCTCTCCCTGCTGTGGAGGTTGTGCCACTTGCCATGCCCATGTCACTAAAGCCTGGGTTGAGTGATGGCAGGTGGCACTTGCCAGAGTTGCCCCTCCTTTGATTCAGTCCCCACCTGGGGAATCTAAGGGGGCAGGGAAGGGACGTAGGATCTAGTTAAGGTCAGAGCTGGGACAGAGCCAGGTGGAATCCGACTGGCGTGGATGATAATCCTGCGTGGTTTAGGGCGCGTGACCTCGGTTCTCGCCGTCCCTAAGACGGGGTGGGACTGCCTGCCTTAGTTAGGAAGGCAGCTTGAGTGAGGTGATGGATAGCCTTTAACCGTATCTGAAACGTATTAGGTGATCAATAAATGTTCTCTTCCCCACCCCTCCCCCTTGTCCTGGCCCCATTTTAGAACCGAGGGTGGTGAGGGATGAGGACGATTTGTAGGGCAGGCATTTGTATTGACTTTTAAAGGCTGTGACAAAGCAGTACATAGGTGTACTCTTTGGGAATGTGAAGCTCTTGTGCCAAATGCAAACTTCTGAAATAGTAACTTAATTTTTTTTTTTTTCCTGAGACCAGAGACGGGCGGGGGCGGGAGGGGGGGGTCTTTTCTTTTTTTTTAATATATTTTATTGTTTTTTACAGAGAGGAAGGGAGAGGGCTAGTGAGAAACATCGATGAGAGAGAAACATCTGCCTCCTGCACACCCCCTACTGGGGATGTGCTCGCAACCAAGGTACATGCCCTTGACTGGAATCGAACCTGGGCCCTTTCAGTCCTCAGGCCGCCGCTCTATCCACTGAGCCAAACCGGTCCTGTGATTTCTGACTGGCACACGCACCGGAAGTTGTCCGAGCCCGGCCGTGCACAGTCAGATTGGGGTTGGGGTGCACTGGAGAGCGGATTTACCCGAGTGCCCTTCCCCGCTGATGTTCGTGGTGTGTTTCCTTCTAGACCCAGCATGAGCGACATCCCCTGCAAGAAACGCGAGGACTATTTGGAATGGCCCGAGTATTTCATGGCCGTGGCCTTCCTGTCGGCACAGAGGAGCAAGGACCCCAATTCCCAGGTAAGTGACCTTCACAGGGGGGCGATGGGGCCCTCACCCACGCAGGGGGGCCCGCGCATGAGCACGATGCAAAGGCCGTTTATGGGGCAGCGGCACGCTGCCCTCCGTGCCGCAACCCTGCGCTACGTCTTCCTGTGGGAGAGGCGGTCGGTGCCTCTCCACCCTCCTGGGGCCAGGGCCGCTCTTTCTCTGGCTCCTGGGAACCGCCAGCGAACAGAAGCGAGGACGCAGAGCTCCTCGCACCCCCTCTTGCAGCTCTGCGGCCTCTGGCCCCGTGTACCACCTCGAGCGGGGCGGCCCGGCCAGGCCGTCACCGGGCCGTGGGGCATGTTTCGCCGCAGGTGGGAGCCTGCATCGTCAACGCAGAAAACAAGATCGTGGGGATCGGGTACAACGGGATGCCGAACGGGTGCAGCGACGACCTGCTGCCGTGGAGGAGGACGGCGGAGCGGAAGCTGGACACCAAGTACCCTTACGGTAGGGCGCGCCTGGCATCCCGCCCTGCTTCGGTCAGAGGGCGTCGTTCCCCTTTCCAGTCAGCAGCAGCTGGAAAGAAAGAAAAACGTCCTATTGAACGACCCCAATTTCCTGTCCCCACCTCTGAAGTCCCACAGAGAACCAGTGAATGGGAGGGAGCATGGTGGTGGCACCCAGCCTGGCCCTGAGGGAGACCCGCCCGCTGTACCCGCCCGGGCATTGGGGGCGGCTTCTGTGCAGAGGGCCGCCGCCCCGGGGAGGACTGTGCCCCGGGAGGACTGTGACCCGGGAGGACTGTGCCCCGGGAGGACTGTGCCCCGGGGAGGACTGTGCCCGGGGAGGACTGTGCCCCGGGAGGACTGTGTCCGGGGAGGACTGTGCCCGGGGAGGACTGTGTCCCGGGGAGGACTGTGTCCCGGGAGGACTGTGCCCCGGGAGGACTGTGTCCCGGGGAGGACCGTACCCCGGGAGGACTGTGTCCCGGGGAGGACTGTGCCCGGGGAGGACTGTGCCCGGGGAGGACTGTGTCCCGGGGAGGACTGTGTCCCGGGGAGGACTGTGCCCCGGGGAGGACTGTGTCCGGGGAGGACTGTGCCCGGGGAGGACTGTGCCCGGGGAGGACTGTGACCCGGGAGGACTGTGCCCGGGGAGGACTGTGCCCGGGGAGGACTGTGACCGGGGAGGACCGTGCCCCGGGGAGGACTGTGCCCCGGGAGGACTGTGCCCGGGGAGGACTGTGTCCGGGGAGGACTGTGCCCCGGGAGGACTGTGCCCGGGGAGGACTGTGCCCCGGGAGGACTGTGCCCCGGGGAGGACTGTGCCCCGGGGAGGACTGTGCCCGGGGAGGAATGTGCCCGGGGAGGACTGTGCCCCGGGAGGACTGTGTTCCGGGAGGACTGTGCCCCGGGGAGGACTGTGTGTGACGGCCCTGCAGGTTGGTTCCTGGCTCCTTGGACGCAGGGCCCGCTCAGCAGGCACGGCCGGGCTTGGCGCTGGGGAGAAGCCGGGCCCCGTCAGCCCCTCTCCCGCTCAGGAAAGGCGGCTCGAGCTCCCCTCGGCGAGGCTGGGAACACACCGCGCTGGGCCTGGGGAGGAGGAGGATGCTGTCGCCTCCTGCCGTCCTGGGGGGTCAGCCGTCCCAGGTGGGCTGTGGTCAGAGCACAAGCCAGATGGGAGGGACCGGACCCCTTGGGCCTGGCCGTCTGTTTTGCGTGTTTAAATTAGGAGAGGGTCTCTCTGTCTCTCATCCTGTGCGGCCTACCTGAGCCCCAGGGAGAGTCACTTCGGAGAGTGTGGGGAGGGACAGGCTACAGCTTCACTTTCCCTTAACTCCTTGGAGATTCGGGAACTGAGGCGTAAGCGAGGCGAAGGGGCTGCATGGGCCTCGTGTCGAGTCTTCGTAGTGTCGTAGTGCCGGGACCTGCACGGTGTCTGGGAACGGACAGGCCGGCCCGGGGGCAGTTGCGTGGACGAAGGCCAGCCCTCAGGGGAAGCGTGCGCCTCGGGAAGCGGTCCCGGGCGCGAGGGGAGACCTTTCGCTCTGGGCCCTTCCCTGCAGCTTTCCTTGGGGTTTTTCTCCTGCGGAATCCCAGGTCTGCAGCTAGCCTGACTTACGTACTTTTACTAATGTTCTCGGACCTCAGTCATGTTAACTAAACCCCATCGATTTCTTGTCAAACTGCTTCAGGCAACTGCTGTGTTTTGGAAAGAAAAAAAAAGAAAGATGCCCAGGGGTGGAAGAGGAGCTGAGGAATGCCACTGGGGAGAACGACCAAGAGCTCAGGGTTTCCAGGGAATAAAGCATGGTTTAGTGATTACGGGCATTTCATAGTCAGACTAGAGGCCCAACGCACGAAATTCGTGCAAGGGGCTCGGCCCTCACGGCCACGGCGGCTTGCCTCGGCCCTCGCAGCCCCGGCTTCGTCCGGAAGGTCGTCCGTCCGGCTGTCCGGTCTAATTAGCTGTTATTATTATAGATGAGCCTTCGTAGGAGCAGGACTAGTGGGCCCCACTGGTCGGGAGAATGTGAGGCTCCGGCTCAGCCTGCGCTTCCCGGCTGCGTGGAGTGTGTGAACTGGAAAAGGTGCTAACGTAGTTTGGAAACTTTTTGTCATCCTGCTTGGATCGTAAGCTTTCGGTGGTGGGAAAGAAGGGAAGGGATTCGTCGTTGGTCGGTGCGTGCAAAGGTTCACGGCACAGTTCAGCGTCCGTATACAATCGCAGACTGAGAGGGTCCACGCGTTCGGTTAGCAGCGACACTGAAATGTAGGGCCGCGGTCGTTCCTTCACAGAATCCAGACGGAAACGTGGTCCTTGTGCTGAACGCCTGCACAGAGGAATCCTCAGGGCATCAGTCTGTGGCATTGAGGCTGGTTGCAAAAGATGTCAGTGAGCGTGGGCGGCATAGAGGGGTCCCTGTTGGTTCCTGAGGGGTCTGCCACGGGGGACCCAGGCCGTCCTGTCACTCTGGGCCCCGGGCAGATGGGTGGCAGTGACCCAGCAGCCAGAGGCCTGCAGTCCCCAGCTTCCAGGTGTGCTGGGATCTCGAGAGGAGCTGGTTTTGTTTGCCAGAGACACTGCCTTCTGCCCGAGTTGGAGAGAGTACCTTTCTGAGCTCCTTTCCAGAAGGAATTAAAAAACCCCACCCACATAGGCGTTGGCCCAGCCTCACAGGTTGTTTTCGAATAGTGGCTGAGTTTCGGGGCCCTGGCTGGCTGGCTGCGTTATTTTTTACTCTCCGAACGATACCTCTAGGTTTTCAAAGCTCTTTGCCCTCACTTACCAATTATCCATTTTACACGCGGCTGTGTTAGAATGTCGACCGTTTTCTTCCACGAGAGCACGCTTGTAATTTGATGTACCATAAAAGTTATGGAAGGTATTAAATGGTTTTTAAAAGGCATTTATGTGTTACTACGGTCGTGAAATACACAAAGACGGGCTCTCCGTCTAGATAACGATGACTGGCTGTAAACCAGTCTTGTCTTTTCCAGGGATTTCCGCCTGCAGAGTAAAAAAGGTTTAGAGCCCCTCCAGTGTGGGTCAGTGGTTGAGCGTCGGCCTATGAACCAGGAGGTCACGGTTGGATTCCTGGTTGGGGCACATGCCCGGGTTGCAGACTCGATCCCCAGTGTGGGGTGTGTAGGAGGCAGCCAATCAATGATTCTCATCATCGATGTTTCTATCTCTCCCTCTCCCTTCCACTTTGAAATCAATAAAAACATATTTAAAAAAAATGTTTAGATAGCCTTGGGTAGAATAGAAATGTTTGGTGATAACTGCCTAAAATGCAAATTCTCTTTACTTTGTTTTAAGACTTCAAACCTCCTATCTAATAAAGAGGGAATATGCTAATGGACTGTCACACCTTCACAAAGATGGTGGCGCCCACAGCCAATAAGGAGGGAATATGCAAATTGACTGCCATGCCCTCAAAGATGGCAGTGCCCACAGCCACAAGATGGTGGCGTCCAGTCCCCTCAGCTCCGCAGGGGCAGCAGGAGCGTGGCATGGCTGGGCCCGACCCCAGGCAGGTCTGGTAACTCCGCGCACCTGCCTCCGGAGTCCCCCAGTCCCCTCAGCCCCCCAGCTGCCTAGGGCCAGCCTGAGGCACAGGTAACCAGGGACAGCTGAGGCTTGAGCTGCTGGCAGTGGCAGCAGCAGAGGTGTGATGGGGTGTCGCCTTCTCCTGATCTCCGGGTCGCCTGAGGGCTCCTGGACTGTGAGAGGGGGCAGGCCGGGCTGAGGGATCCCTCCTCCAGTGCATGAATTTTCATGCACCGGGCCTCTAGTTCACTTACAAAAAGAATCGCTGGTGTCTGGAATTGGGGAGGCTCACGCTTTCTTTCCTCCCTGACATCATGGCGGCTGCGCTGCTCTATCAGGGTCTGAATTGATGTGTAAATCCCCATAAAGGACTGTAGAGATTATCCGGGCTCTAGGCCAGTGACTCCTACGTCTTGAATATCTGGGGAACCTCTCAAAAAACGTTCAGGCCCCCCACCTAAGCAAGGCTGCCTTAACTTCCTCCTCGGAGCCATTGTTCAAGCTCCCATTTGTACCAGGGCTCACCTGGCTCATCGGGCTCGATGCCTGTGTTCGCACACCTGTTGGTGGGGGGTTGTGGGTAAATGTGCCTCTGCCTGGCCTTCCCTTCCATCCGGGCACTCAAGAAGCCAGGGTGGCTTTGCCGGTGGCATCACACTACTTCCTTGCGTGAGGGACCGGATTCCTGATGTCCCCAGAGTGGGCGGTCGCCACCCTGTAGACGCATGGGGCAGATGTGGCGACTCGGGCTGTTTCCGGCATCAGTGCGTATTTCTGCGGGAATGCTCTGGAAGGCCATCGTGCCGGGAAGGAGAACGCTGGGCTCATCAGGGCGAGAATTCCTCATGGCAACCTTGAACCCTTCTGTCAGTGTGTGGCAGTGTGCCTTTACATTTTATATTTAAATTTAATCTTTCTCTCTCAGATTTAGCATATTGCTAGGCATGCACAGATGTCATGTTAGTGATTCCGTAGCCATCTACCTTACCCGCTCGAACACTGGCGTTTTCCTCACTGCCATGCGTGTGATGTATCCCAAAGGTTCGTCTTGAGAAACTAATTTATCAGGAAGTCAGGAGGCTGATCCTGGCTAAGCTGCGTCTTCGTCAGGACTTGTAAGAGCTTCTTGGTAATTAAGATCGAATTTGTTCCTGCAGCCGGCTGGAGTCCAATGCCCCCTGGTTTTGTTAGGCAGATCCGTGGATTTGATGACTTGCTGTTTCTTTTCCTGCAGAATTCTTAATTTCACTTACGGCTTCCCACCATCCCTCCCCTGCCTGGCCAGTTAGTGGTTGAGGCCCGACGGTGGGTTTCATTAGGGATTTTGTACAAAATCATCAGCGGAAAACCTTCAAGCAAGTTTACAGGAAAGAAATAAAGTAGGTGATTTTTATGAATCAAGAAGCAAACGCAGGTTTCACTGTGTGATGTTTTAGATAAACAGGGAAACCTGATGGCTTATATATGAGGCCCCCCCCAAAATATATTAATCAGCTTGACATAAGCATATTCCACTTTCAGGTATAATTGTTTGGCAACAGTTTTTTTTTTCAGAAAAAAATAATGACTTTTTTTTGTTTAATTTATTTGATTTTCATCTATATATTTAATCTGTGGACTCAAGGTTAATTTTTGAGGCGCTGGAGATCCCTGTTTGTTTTTTAAAAAATATATATTTTATTGATTTTTTACAGAGAGAAAGGGAGAGGGAGAGAGAGTTAGAAACATCAGTGAGAGAGAAATATCAATCAGCTGCCTCCTGCACACCCCTTCCTGGGGATGTGCCCGCAACCAAGGTACATGCCCTTGACCGGAATTGAACCCGGGACCCTTGAGTCCTCAGGCTGATGCTCTATCCACTGAGCCAAACCGGTTAGGGCTGGAGATTCCTGTTTTCCTCTGAACATCTACAAGGGACCTACCCTAACAGCTCACGAGCCGGAAGAGCTGAGGTGTTCGTCTGTAGGATCTAACCTACCCGAGAATCGACACATATTTCTCTTTGTTTTGTGAAGAGTCAGATTGCCTCGTGGAAGTTTGTAACAAAACTTGAAATAATTCATGGTTAGGGATTCCCACGTTGATGGTCCGGGAAGTGACCTTCATCTTATCTCTCAAAAGAAAGGGTTTGTTGAGAAGTTAATCTCATCAGGAGCATTCCAGGGTCGCATGCAACCGACTTCAGGTTGTAATGTTACAGAAAACCGGAGAAAAACCAAGCAACGCTTAGAGAGATGGAGTTACATTTATTATTATTATTATTATTATTACGTGCAGGCCCAGAGGAAAATGTCTCTCAAATTCTGGGTGAAGTCACACAGGAAGTTTCTGGTATTTATATGTTTTTACCTTCTTTGTCTCCCAAATAAGGATTTTTCCGGCCCCCTTTGCAAGTTCTTAAAGGGCCCTATGTGCTGGGGCTTTGAGACCTCAACCAAAGGCTTGGCCTGGCACCAGCACTGATAACTTTGTCTGGGGAAGGTTTATGGCCTCTTTGGAACAGGGAGTAGTCTCATTTCCTTATTATTTAAGCAAGCAGCATTTACAGAAGCCACAATAGCAGGGTTAAAATTTCAAACGGCAGTTTTTATATAAGATGGATGCTTCAGTAGTATGTGAGCACAGGACGTATCTGAGAGCAAGAGGCTTTTTCTGGAGATAAATGTAACTTCTTTAATTTCTTAAGTCTGGGAAGTCTTTGCTGAGTCGCTCTGGGTCCCCAGAGACGTAGCGGGGTACAGGGGGACCCTGACAGCAGTGAGCCTCATGGTCTTTATTCTGTTCATTGGTCTCTGGCCCTTACGCTGATGTTGACTGGTCTTCTGGCCTGAATGACTAGTCTTATTTTACTTTGTGTTTTCAAGAAGCCTTCCTCCGTCAGCTTTGCTGACACTGGTGTTAACGCGGGACGTGTAATACTGTTTGCTCCCTGCAGGAGGCGCTCAAGCCTGGTTCCTGGAGCTTTCCGCAGGTATTTGTACTGGTTTTTGCTTTTACCTCTGAGGACTGGGGTTTCCTGTTTGGAGGGGAGGACACGTCTTTAATGTGCACAGCAGCTGGTTACCACGGCAGTGACCGGATTCCCGGGAAGGAATCCCGGCCCCGGGCCCTGGGTCCGGGTGTGGTGCGTTTGAGCCCAGCGCCCGTGGGCTTGTTCGATGCGTGGCTGGACGTTTGTTTCTCAATGTCTTTGTGAAATAAGTGACCCCCGAGGACTCCGCCCGTCCTAGAATTCCGAGGGAAAATTAAACAGTGTAGCTTTGGTCGCCTTAGACGATGGTGTTTTCCCCTCCCGGGGGCTTTGCGGGGAGCCCTAAAGCATCCTGGGGGAAGGTCGGGGCCCAAGCAAAGCAGCGGGTGGCGGGGGCAGAGAATGCGCCTCTGCATGTGGACGGGTGAATAGACCCGGGCTTCGTTCCCCCCTCCTCGGAGGCGCGGATCCGCTCCTGATCTCAGGTGAGTGTGAACCAGACAGAGACGCGCACACAAGCAGGAGGGCCTGGGGCGAGCAGGCCCCCCACAAACACGGGCTTAGGAGACGGTGAGGAGGAAGGCTGGAGGACGCAATGAGGAAAAGGCCGTTCCTAAGGACAAGAGGACGTCGGACTTCTATAATTTATTTATCTTCTGTAACGGAAGAGGCACACTCAGAACCCTTCGGAGACAAGCGGCTGTTCTGGAACCAAAGAGAAAGAAAGGAGCAGCGAAATCCGTTTGCAGACCGGTCCGTGGGACAGTGTTTGTGAATACAAGACTTGCCCGGCGTGGGGACCGAATGGAGAATCAGTGGGAATAAATGAACCCGAACGCGGAGAAGGCGGAGAAGGCCGGTGCCAGCCACTGAGCGGAGGTGTGACTCCCATCTCTGCGCCTCTTCCAAATGATAGATGCCATAGCACATTTAAAATATCGCGTATGATAACGGAGCATGAATTTTTAAATTCTGCAATTAAAAGACTTTGTCCCCAACGCCATTAATTTTGCGTTCAGGTGGAGAAGGGAAGCAGAAGTCCTCCTGGTCGTTTTCCCCGCGGTGAGCGAGTTGTAACTCTAGGAACGGGAATGAACACTCATGAGCCACCCGTTCTGTTACCGGCGTGCGTCGTCTGTGGGTGGCCGGGGAGTTCCGCGTCCGCTGGCTTCCTTTGGAGAAAGGATAGCGACTTGTCCTGCGTCACGTCCCCTGTCCTCGTTCACTCACCGCGGCTCCTCCCCGGCGGCTGTCCTGGGCCGTCTGTGCCAGGCGCGCTCCGGGGCGCACAGTGTCCCCAGGCCCGGTGGTTCGGGAGTGTGCAGGCTGAGCGTGGGGGAGGCAGACACGAAGGAGACACACAGATGTTGAACGTTCCTTCCCGAGGAGGTGACTTACACAGGGATGTGCTGGATTGGATGGGCCCCGGCAGGGAAGATGGGTGGGCGGTGTTGGGGGATGGGAACAACGGGGGCAGGGCCTTCTCTGCAGCGAGAGTGCGGGGTGGGGTGCGGGGTGGGGTGCAGGGTGGGGTGCGGGCCCTGGGACCTGAAGGCGCTCGGAGCGTCCTGTGGAAGGAAGGGGCTTGGCTCAGACTGAGGGGGTGAAGCTGGAGGGTGAGGTGAGGTTGAGGGCCAATAGGGTGAGGAGTTTGGATTTAAAAGATGACATGGGTTGTGCGTGGGAAATGGGTTGTTGGGGGCAGGAGGGGAAACGGGGAGCCCAGCAGTGGGGTGACGCTGCAGACCTGGTGGGGAGCCTGGGCAGGTGGGCGTGCTGGAGATGGGGAGGCTGGGGGGTGCAGGGAGTATTTTGGAGACACATCCAGAGGGCAGGGGGGCGGGGGCGGGGGATAGGGGACGGGGGAGGGAGATGGACTTCCCCAAGCGGTTCAGCCGAGCACCTAGGCTTGCGGGGAGACGAGGGAAGACTTGGGCCCTGAAGTTGGGTGGCCTGTCAGGGAGTCGGGTTGGGTCGAGGAGTACGGGGGGATGTCAGCAACGGCAGGTTTGGCATTTGGGTGACATCAGTGCTGTGGAGACGGGGGAGGGGGCCTGGGGAGGGTGTGCCAGGGCTGGGCCTGGCCTGGTCCCCGAGAAGGGCAGCGCTGAGAGGCTGGGTGGGGGAGGAGGGGCCTGCGGGGAAGGAGAGGGACAGGGTGGAGCACAGGGCAGCCCTGGGAAGGAGGGAGCGGCTGGCTGCGCCACAGCTGCTGAGAGGTCTAGGGGACGGACGCGTCCTTGGGTTAGCAAGCCGGGGTCCTTGTTGGCGTTTCAAAGAGCAGCTGTGACGGAGTGGCAGGGTTGGAAGGCAGAGGGGAGCCTGTGGCCGGAGGAGCAGAAGGAAGTGGGGACAGAGGTGCATGGAGGTGGTGTGAGATGTTTGTGACGAGGGCAAGACCGACGGCCGTGGCTAGCATGGGAGCGGGGTCCGAGGAAGGCTTATGTTGTCTGCAGGAGGGGAGGGCCTGGTGTTCGTTGGTTTTTGCTGACAGTGTTCGCTGATGGGAATAATCCAGTCGAGAGAGAGAGATTGCTGAGGAAGAAGGGGAAAACCTGGCCAGCATGGCTCAGTGGTTGAGTGTCCACCTGTGAACCAGGAGGTCACGGTTTGATTCCGTGGTCAGGGCACATGCCCAGGTTGCAGGGTCAGTCCCCCATGTGGGGCGTGCGGGAGACGGCCCATGGATGGTTCTCTCTCATCATTAATGTTTCTGTCTCTCCCTTCCTCTCTGAAATTTAAATATATATATACACACTAGAGGCCCGGTGCACGAAATTCATGCATGGGGTGGAGGGGGAGTGTCCCTCAGCCCAGCCTGCACCCTCTCCAATCTGGGACATCCCTCTCACAATCCTGGACTGCTGGCTCCCAACTGCTTGCCTGCCTGCCTTCCTGATTGCCCCTAACCACTTCTGCCTGCCAGCCTGATCACCCCCTAACCACTCCCCAGCCAGCCTGATTGATGCCTAACTGCTCCCTGCCAGCCTGATTGCCCCTAACTGCCCTCCCCTGCAGGGCTGGTTTCCCCCCAACTGCCCTCCCCTGCAGACCTGGTCACCCCTAAATGCCCTCCCCTGCAGGCCTGGGTCCCCCCCAACTGCCCTTCCCTGCAGGCCTGGTCACCCCCAACTTCCCTCCTCTGCCAGCCTGGTCCCTCCCAACTGCCCTCCCCTGCAGGGCTGGTTTCCCCCCAACTGCCCTCCCCTGCAGACATGGTCACCCCTAATTGCCCTCCCCTGCAGGCCTGGGTCCCCCCCCAACTGCCCTTCCCTGCAGGCCTGGTCACCCCCAACTTCCCTCCTCTGCCAGCCTGGTCCCTCCCAACTGCCCTCCCCTGCTGGCCTGATCGCCCACAACTGCCCTCCCTTGCAGGCCTGGTCCCTCCCAACTACCCTCCCCTGCTGACCATCTTGTGGTGGCCATTTTATGTCCACATGGGGGCAAGATCTTTGACCACATAGGGCAGCCATCTTGTGTGTTAGAGTGATGGTCAATTTGCATATTACTCTTTTATTAGATAGGATAGAGGCCTGGTGCATGGGTGGGGGCCAGCTTGTTTGCCCTGAAGGATGTCCCAGATCAGGGTGGGGGTTCCCTTGGGGCATGGGGTGGCCTGGGTGATGGGCCTGTGTTGGTTTGCAGGCCGGCCATGCCCCCCAGCGACCCAAGCGGAGGCCCTGGTATCTGGGATTTATTTATCTTCTATAATTGAAACTTTGTAGCCTTGAGCGGAGCCAAGCCTCCTGCTGGCTCCGTGGCTGGAGCCATTTTTTGTTGGGATTTATTTATCTTCTATAATTGAAACTTTGTAGCCTTGAGTGGAGGCCAAGGCAGGCCAGGGCTGCGGAAAGCTTGGCTTCCTCCATTGCTGGGGGCAACCCAAGCCTCCTGCTATCTCCAGCTCTGTGGCTGCCGCCATTTTTGTTGGGATTTATTTAACTTCTATAATTGAAACTTTGTAGCCTTGAGCGGAGGCCTGGGCCCGCCAGGGTGTGCGGAAAGCTTGGCTTCCTCCATTGCTGGGGAAACCCAAGCCTCCTGCTCGCTCCATGGCTGCAGCCATCTTGGCTGGGGTTAATTTGCATACTTGATCCTGATTGGCTGGTGGGCGTGGCTTGTGGTGTAGTGGAGTGATGGTTAATTTACATATTACTCTTTTATTAGGATATATATATATATATATATATATATATATATATATATATTTTTTTTTTTTTTAAAGGGGGAAAAGAGGAAGGTGTTGGAGGATGTGAGTGGGGATGGCACACTGCTTAGTAATTGGGATGCCAAGTGGGGGCAGGGGCAGCTGACACGCAGGCTGTGGGGTCGCGGGTGGGGATGTGATCAATTCAGCATTGCTGGGGAGGGCGGGATGAAGCCGGGAAAGGCGGGATGAGGCTGTCAGTGGGAGGCGGGGAGGAGGGTGAGCAGGCTCAGACACAGGAGAAGCAAGGAGAGAGTGTACCCCGCCCTGGAGCAGGGGTGCTGGAGAGACGTCCTGGGAATGTAGGGCACTGTCGGGAGCTGACCTGGTCCCCGAATCCCGGGTTAAGTCAGCGAGGCCCCGCTTTCTGCCTGCTGGACGGCACCAGCGAGTTGCCTGGGCTGCCTGCGGCACTGGAATTAATTGGAACACGCCTGACTGCTGCTCCAGCGCCCATTGCTCGGGCCGTGGGCCCTGTGAGCCTGTTAACACCAGGAGGGAGGGGCCTGGCTTCCTTCTCCCGGGGACCTGCAGCACAGAGCTGTCGAGCCTGGTTCGTGTTGCTTCTAGTGGTGTTTCTTCAGGGCATGTGGGCATCCAAGCTGTTCCAGGGAGAGTGGGGAGGGCGCTGGGCCTGGCTCGCCCGCCCATCGCCGAAGACACCCGGCATTTCCACGCCCCCCTCCTTTGGACCTGGTTGTGCGCCTGGCACCTCGGGGAGCAGTGTAGCTAGGGTTCCGGGGCTTTTTACCCATAATGGAAGCACTGTGGTCAGAAGTCTCTAGCCCTGGGCACTGCCACCACGGCTGAGTGCCTCCCCGGGTGCCCGGAGCTGCTGCCAGCCGTCCTGGCGAGAGGAGCGAGGAGGGGCCTGGGGTGGGCGAGCAGGAGAGAGAGAGGAATGTATGTTCCCCACCGGCAAGCCCAGCAGCCTGTGCTGCCTGGCCTCAGGTGGGTGGGCAGGAGAGGCGAGGGGCACTGTGTCTGTCTGTCTGTCTGTCCTCCACAGGCCTCTCCTCCCCGCTTCACAGGCCCAGGCTGAGGCCTCACAAGGTGGAAGGTCGCAGAACCAGCAGGTGGGGAGGCGGCCAAGGGGCCAGTGGGGAAGCAGCACAGGGAGAGGCAGAGCGTGGGCGGCTCTGAGGACTCGGCGTGTTCCCACAAGCTGACGGCTGGGTTCCAGGAGCCCCGACGGGAGGGGGACCTGCCTGGTGGAGGGGCTGGGAGTGGAGCCGGGATGGGGACCCGCCTGGAGGTGGGTCGGGAGTGGAGAGGGACGGGGACCTGCCTGGTGGAGGGGCCGGGAGTGGAGACGGGACGGGGACCTGCCTGGTGGAGGGGCCGGGAGTGGAGACGGGAGGGGGACCTGCCTGGTGGAGGGGCTGGGAGTGGAGACGGGATGGGGACCCGCCTGGTGGTGGGCCGGGAGTGGAGACGGGATGGGGACCTGCCTGGTGGAGGGGCCGGGAGTGGAGACGGGACGGGGACCTGCCTGGTGGTGGGCCGGGAGTGGAGACGGGATGGGGACCTGCCTGGTGGAGGGGCCGGGAGTGGAGACGGGACGGGGACCTGCCTGGTGGTGGGGCCGGGAGTGGAGAGGGGACGGGGACCTGCCTGGTGGACGGGCCTGGAGTGGAGATGGGACGGGGACCTGCCTGGTGGTGGGGCCGGGAGTGGAGACGGGACGGGGACCTGCCTGGTGGACGGGCCTGGAGTGGAGACGGACGAGGACCTGCCTGGAGGTGGGGCCGGGAGTGGAGACGGGACGGGGACCTGCCTGGTGGTGGGGCCGGGAGTGGAGACGGGACGGGGACCTGCCTGGTGGACGGGCCTGGAGTGGAGACGGACGAGGACCTGCCTGGAGGTGGGGCCGGGAGTGGAGACGGGACGGGGACCTGCCTGGTGGACGGGCCTGGAGTGGAGACGGACGAGGACCTGCCTGGAGGTGGGGCCGGGAGTGGAGACGAGACGGGGACCTGCCTGGTGGTGGGTCGGGAGTGGAGACGGGACGGGGACCTGCCTGGTGGACGGGCCTGGAGTGGAGACGGACGAGGACCTGCCTGGAGGTGGGGCCGGGAGTGGAGACGAGACGGGGACCTGCCTGGTGGTGGGGCCGGGAGTGGAGATGGGACGGGGACCTGCCTGGTGGTGGGGCTGGGAGTGGAGACGGGACAGGGACCTGCCTGGAGGTGGGTCGGGAGTGGAGACAGGACGGGGACCTGCCTGGTGTTGGGTCGGGAGTGGAGACGGGATGGGGACCTGCCTGGTGGTGGGGCTGGGAGTGGAGATGGGACGGGGACCTGCCTGGTGGTGGGTCGGGAGTGGAGACGAGACGGGGACCTGCCTGGTGGTGGGTCGGGAGTGGAGACGGGACGGGGACCTGCCGTGGTGGTGGGGCCGGGAGTGGAGACGGGATGGGGACCTGCCTGGTGTTGGGTCGGGAGTGGAGACGGGATGGGGACCTGCCTGGTGGTGGGGCCGGGAGTGGAGATGGGACGGGGACCTGCCTGGTGGTGGGGCTGGGAGTGGAGACGGGACAGGGACCTGCCTGGAGGTGGGTCGGGAGTGGAGACAGGACGGGGACCTGCCTGGTGTTGGGTCGGGAGTGGAGACGGGATGGGGACCTGCCTGGTGGTGGGGCTGGGAGTGGAGATGGGACAGGGACCTGCCTGGTGGTGGGGCTGGGAGTGGAGATGGGATGGGGACCTGCCTGGTGGTGGGTCGGGAGTGGAGATGGGACGGGGACCTGCCTGGTGGAGGGGCCGGGAGTGGAGACGCGACGGGGACCTGCCTGGTGGTGGGGCCGGGAGTGGAGACGCGACGGGGACCTGCCTGGTGGAGGGGCCGGGAGTGGAGACGCGACGGGGACCTGCCTGGTGGTGGGGCCGGGAGTGGAGACGCGACGGGGACCTGCCTGGTGGTGGGGCCGGGAGTGGAGACGCGACGGGGACCTGCCTGGTGGTGGGGCCGGGAGTGGAGATGGACGGGGACCTGCCTGGTGGTGGGGTCGGGAGTGGAGATGGATGGGGACCTGCCTGGTGGAGGGGCCGGGAGTGGAGACGCGACGGGGACCTGCCTGGTGGTGGGGCCGGGAGTGGAGATGGACGGGGACCTGCCTGGTGGTGGGGTCGGGAGTGGAGACGCGACGGGGACCTGCCTGGTGGTGGGGTCGGGAGTGGAGATGGACGGGGACCTGCCTGGTGGTGGGGTCGGGAGTGGAGATGGACGGGGACCTGCCTGGTGGTGGGGTCGGGAGTGGAGATGGACGGGGACCTGCCTGGTGGTGGGGCCGGGAGTGGAGATGGACGGGGACCTGCCTGGTGGTGGGGTCGGGAGTGGAGATGGACGGGGACCTGCCTGGTGGAGGGGCCGGGAGTGGAGATGGACGGGGACCTGCCTGGTGGTGGGGTCGGGAGTGGAGACGCGACGGGGACCTGCCTGGTGGTGGGGTCGGGAGTGGAGATGGACGGGGACCTGCCTGGTGGTGGGGTCGGGAGTGGAGATGGACGGGGACCTGCCTGGTGGTGGGGTCGGGAGTGGAGATGGACGGGGACCTGCCTGGTGGACGGGCCTGGAGTGGAGACAGGACGGGGACCTGCCTGGTGGTGGGGCCGGGAGTGGAGACGGGACGGGGACCTGCCTGGTGGACGGGCCTGGAGTGGAGACGGACGAGGACCTGCCTGGAGGTGGGGCCGGGAGTGGAGATGGATGGGGACCTGCCTGGTGGAGGGGCCGGGAGTGGAGATGGACGGGGACCTGCCTGGTGGTGGGGCCGGGAGTGGAGACGCGACGGGGACCTGCCTGGTGGTGGGGCCGGGAGTGGAGACGGGACGGGGACCTGCCTGGTGGACGGGCCTGGAGTGGAGACGGACGAGGACCTGCCTGGAGGTGGGGCCGGGAGTGGAGACGAGACGGGGACCTGCCTGGTGGTGGGGCCGGGAGTGGAGATGGGACGGGGACCTGCCTGGTGGTGGGGCTGGGAGTGGAGACGGGACAGGGACCTGCCTGGAGGTGGGTCGGGAGTGGAGACAGGACGGGGACCTGCCTGGTGTTGGGTCGGGAGTGGAGACGGGATGGGGACCTGCCTGGTGGTGGGGCTGGGAGTGGAGACGGGACAGGGACCTGCCTGGAGGTGGGTCGGGAGTGGAGACAGGACGGGGACCTGCCTGGTGTTGGGTCGGGAGTGGAGACAGGACGGGGACCTGCCTGGTGGTGGGTCGGGAGTGGAGACGAGACGGGGACCTGCCTGGTGGTGGGTCGGGAGTGGAGACGGGACGGGGACCTGCCGTGGTGGTGGGGCCGGGAGTGGAGACGGGATGGGGACCTGCCTGGTGTTGGGTCGGGAGTGGAGACGGGATGGGGACCTGCCTGGTGGTGGGGCCGGGAGTGGAGATGGGACGGGGACCTGCCTGGTGGTGGGGCTGGGAGTGGAGACGGGACAGGGACCTGCCTGGAGGTGGGTCGGGAGTGGAGACAGGACGGGGACCTGCCTGGTGTTGGGTCGGGAGTGGAGACGGGATGGGGACCTGCCTGGTGGTGGGGCTGGGAGTGGAGATGGGACGGGGACCTGCCTGGTGGTGGGTCGGGAGTGGAGATGGGACGGGGACCTGCCTGGTGGTGGGGCTGGGAGTGGAGATGGGATGGGGACTTGCCTGGTGGTGGGTCGGGAGTGGAGATGGGACGGGGACCTGCCTGGTGGAGGGGCCGGGAGTGGAGACGCGACGGGGACCTGCCTGGTGGTGGGGCCGGGAGTGGAGACGCGACGGGGACCTGCCTGGTGGAGGGGCCGGGAGTGGAGACGCGACGGGGACCTGCCTGGTGGTGGGGCCGGGAGTGGAGACGCGACGGGGACCTGCCTGGTGGTGGGGCCGGGAGTGGAGACGCGACGGGGACCTGCCTGGTGGTGGGGCCGGGAGTGGAGATGGACGGGGACCTGCCTGGTGGTGGGGTCGGGAGTGGAGATGGATGGGGACCTGCCTGGTGGAGGGGCCGGGAGTGGAGATGGACGGGGACCTGCCTGGTGGTGGGGCCGGGAGTGGAGACGCGACGGGGACCTGCCTGGTGGTGGGGCCGGGAGTGGAGATGGACGGGGACCTGCCTGGTGGTGGGGTCGGGAGTGGAGATGGACGGGGACCTGCCTGGTGGAGGGGCCGGGAGTGGAGATGGACGGGGACCTGCCTGGTGGTGGGGTCGGGAGTGGAGACGCGACGGGGACCTGCCTGGTGGACGGGCCTGGAGTGGAGACGGACGAGGACCTGCCTGGAGGTGGGGCCGGGAGTGGAGATGGATGGGGACCTGCCTGGTGGAGGGGCCGGGAGTGGAGATGGACGGGGACCTGCCTGGTGGTGGGGCCGGGAGTGGAGACGCGACGGGGACCTGCCTGGTGGTGGGGCCGGGAGTGGAGATGGACGGGGACCTGCCTGGTGGTGGGGTCGGGAGTGGAGATGGACGGGGACCTGCCTGGTGGTGGGGTCGGGAGTGGAGACGCGACGGGGACCTGCCTGGTGGTGGGGCCGGGAGTGGAGACGGGACGGGGACCTGCCTGGTGGACGGGCCTGGAGTGGAGACGGACGAGGACCTGCCTGGAGGTGGGGCCGGGAGTGGAGATGGATGGGGACCTGCCTGGTGGAGGGGCCGGGAGTGGAGATGGACGGGGACCTGCCTGGTGGTGGGGCCGGGAGTGGAGACGCGACGGGGACCTGCCTGGTGGTGGGGCCGGGAGTGGAGATGGACGGGGACCTGCCTGGTGGTGGGGTCGGGAGTGGAGATGGACGGGGACCTGCCTGGTGGTGGGGTCGGGAGTGGAGACAGGACGGGGACCTGCCTGGTGGAGGGGCCGGGAGTGGAGACCCGACGGGACGGACCTGCCTGGTGGAGGGGCTGGGAGTGGAGCCGGGATGGGGACCCGCCGTGGTGGGGCCCAGCCATCCCCAGGTGGCGCCCTCAGAGCCGGGCTGCCCGTGGAGGAGTCTGGAAGGCCGGCCGCTCCTTCCGGGAGCAGCTCCCCCCCTTCTCCAGGCCCCGCTCTGGCAGAGTGCCTTCCTCTGACAGACCCCCCGCGGGCACCGGGGTGCAGTGCAGCGCAGAGTCCTCCAGCGCAGGCAGCGTCCTCCGTGTCACCGCCGTGGCCTGTTGAGCTTCACCTGCCAACGTGCGCTGTCCTGTGAACGTCTCCCGCCCCCCGATGGCGCGCCCCTCGGTGCCAGAGCAGCGGGTCCATTACCCTCTGCGGGAAGGCCGCTGCTGTGCATGGGGTGGGGCGGCCCGCAGTGTCGCCAGGACCCGCGCTGCCCGATTCGGAGCACACGCAGGGGGTGGCCTGCGTGCTCAGGTGGCACCGGGCGCGGTCACCTGCCACCTCTGCGAGGGAGACCCTGTCCCGGCTCCTCCCCGCTGTCCACAGGGAGGCCGCGGGGCTGGGACTGTGGGTCCTCAGGGAACAGGCCCAGGTCTGACATTGGCAGCTTTCCCCACCGTTTGCCTCGCGTGCTCTGCACCGTGACCGGCGGCGGGGAGGGAGGCGATCATTCCCGCTGGCGGCCGAGCGAGGCTGGGACTCGAACCCTCGTGCAGGCGGCGGCTTAGCCGCCTGTTGTTCTGAAAAGCTGTGTGTAATCCAAACACATTTTTCCACAGAAACAACATCACCTGCAGCTCCAGCTCCCCGTCCGCCTGCAAAGAGGGCGTTGAACCCCTGTGTCCCGGCTCTCCCCAGCGCTCCCCCTCTCCGTGCTGTGGCTGTGCCTGTGTCTGAGCGTGGACACCTGTCACCTGCCTGCCCCTGCAGCGGCGGCCCTGAGGGTGCTGTGCTGGGGCCCGTGATGTCGCGACGAGGTCTTGTCACTGAACACGTATGGGAGCCGTGTCCAGTTCTGAGCCCTTTCCTCTCCCGGCCGCAGCCCAGCACCAAGGGGGCTCCTCTGGCCGGGGGGTGAGGGGGGCAGGGCTCTGGCTGAGAAGCCACGGGAGTGAATGGGCTTTGCACACCAAGAAATTGTCAGGAGGGGAGACGGCAGCGGGGGGGGGGGGGGGGGGGAAGTGTCTCTGGGGCGAGGAGTGGGGAGCAAAAGCCGAGAAGGGCTGCGTGTGGCTGCTTGGGGGGCCCTGGAGGAGGGCCGTCCTGTGGGTTCCCAGGTCGCTTCTCCCGTCCCCCTACCCCCCTGTATGCCAGGCCCTTGGAAACCCTGATAACGAACCCCACTGCTTCCTTACGGATGTGGACACTTCATTAGGGAGATGGTGGAGGAGCGGGATTGTTTGGGGCCAGATTCTAGAAACGTTTGCTTTGGGTTTGGGGGTCCCCATAATAACGAACATTGTATGACCTTCTGGGGAGGGTGCTAGAGGTGGGGGGGGGGTTGGAGGGGCTTACATTTCGAGGCGACCCTATCGTTAATCACCGTCTGGAAGGATCGGTACCTGGAGGCTGGCGTGATGTATGAGGCCCTGCCAGGATATCTTTCAATAATTAAGAAATAAGTCCTTGAGATTCCATTTTAGCTTCAGAAGCTGCGAAAGTTCCCGAAATGGATCTGAGAGGAGCGAGTGCATGCCCTCCCCGCTGCCCCCACCCCCGTGTGTGCCCATCAGGCGTCTGAGGCACCCAGGGCAGTGATGGGGGGGGTGTGTGTGTGTGTGCCGTGCCCGAGGGAGATGTCCTGCGTTCAGTGACTCTAGAAGTGGGTACACTTAGACCCGTACTTCAAGCAGGAATGACACAGGTTTTGTCATCGGGACAGGAATATCTTACACAAACCGGCATCGAGTTATTTTTAAAAATGCACAGGCCGACCTTGGCCTGGGGTACCCCCTTCATGTCCGCTGTTAACTGCGGGGTGAGGCGCCCCCCCCCCCCACACCTTTTTCTTCCAGAAGGCCGCGAGCAGACGCTCCGGGCTCCGGGGTCCTGGCCTCTGTCGTGTCCGGGAGCCGCACTGTCTGTGCCGTGACCGAGGGAGGCCGCGCCCCCGAGGACCTTCAAGGCCAGGGGCAGGGGCGCTTCCCCAGAGGACGTGTCTTGGCAGAGGTGGCGCAGGGCCGGGCTAAGTGGCCCAGGTGCCCCTCGCCGGGCCCTCTCACCTGACCCTCACAAAGCTGCCACTCCACCTCCGCTCCGCCTGGGCAGAGTGCCCTTCAGGCTGAGGGAGGCCTTTCTTAAAGCGCCACACCACTGAAAGCGGGGGATTTTAAACAGTCCGGAGAGTGTCTTTACCTGGAGGAGAAACTTAGTTTTCCCGTCTCCAGATCTCAGGCCCCGGTTCCCGTCCCGTGCTGGGCGCACCTGCCGGTCAGCGAGGGCAGCCACACGGTTCCTGCTCAGTTACGTGCAGCACTTAGCATTTGTTCAGCATTATGCAAGTTTCTGGGTATTTTTAGAGAAGGTGCTGTGTTTTAAACACTATGCTTTTACTGATTTCAGAGCGTGAGGAAGGGAGAGGGAGAGAGATGGAAACATCAGTGATGAGAGAGAATCACGGATCGGCTGCCTCCCGCACGCACGGCCCTCACTGGGGACTGAGCCCGCAACCTGGGCACGTGCCCCTGACTGGGAATCGAACCATGACCTCCCGGTTCATGGGTCAGTGCTCAGCCACGGAGCCACACCGGCCAGACAGGTGTTTTTTTGATTAAACCTATTAAAGTGACCTTAGAAATACTGCTGTCTAAAATAGATATCGTGTGAGTCTTATATCCAATGAGATGAAAGTCAAATTTATAAAATGTCGAATCTCTTAAATCTAAATCGAACCGAGGATGGAATGTATCCTGTTAATTTGTCAAACTTGCAGCCAACCGCCTACCCGAGACAGTAAGGATTAATCAGGCTCTGGTGGGAGGGAATTTGAATAACAGTTTTCTAATTATGCAATCTCTGCTGCGCGGTCCGAGGTTCCTGCAGTGCTGCATTCTGACCGTGGGTGATAGGAAAGGGGGGAAGGACAAGACCGGAGCAGAGGAACTGTCCCGTAATTACCTGAGCAGAGGCCCGCCCCCTGGCCGGGGAGGACTTGGAGTGTTGATCCGATAAGCTCAGCATTTGGCTCTGTTCCCTTCCAACAACGTTGAGGATAATCGGAGGGTTTTGCGGGACGCTTGGTGCTTAGCAGATACACTTGTCGTGTTCGGGGAGTCCTTTTGCTTATTGCCTAGCCATCGATGAGGAGTTCTAGGTCAGTGGTCGGCAAACCGCGGCTCGCCAGCCACATGCGGCTCTTTGGCCCCTGGAGTGTCCTAACGCCACTTCTTCAAAATAGACTCGCGCAGGCCGAAAACCGACTTCTGCGCATGGGCCACGAAGTTTCCATCGCACTGTACGTGCGCGCCCGCATGTGGTATTTTGTGGAAGAGCCACACTCAAGGGGCCAAAGAGCCGCATGTGGCTCGCGAGCTGTGGTTTGCCGACCACTAGTTGGAAAATTTGCCTTTTTTTTTTTTTTTGGACAATTTAGCTATCTTACGAATTACATCCTAGACACTCTCTCGTTGGGGTCCTGAGTCTTTATTCCTATGACTATAAAACCATGCCGTTCTCAAGATGCCTGTGAGAACCCTTCCCCTGGGCTGGCTCTTGCACTCATCTACGCGTAGCTCTTGCAGCATCTATCCCAAGGCGATCGGAATGCCAGCACCAGAAAGCGATACGTTTATGCTCGACCTTCTTGCTCGCAGGTCGCTGTGGAGTGTGTGTCGTTGTCGTGAGAGAAGTGACGGAGAAGACTCGGGCCACCCAGGGAGAAGGCCTGAGGGGAAGAGGGGACATTGGGGTTAGAAATGTAGATTTGGGGGTTTTACAACTCGATCTGCTCTCCGAGAATCTAAGAATGAACGCATTGAAGAGCAGGACTGAACCTGGGGACGTGCCTAGAAAGTCGAGAGAGAGAAAAGGACCCATTGGAAGTAGGAGACCCCAAAGGCCCCGGTCCTCCTGGGAGGATAGTAACTAATCGAGGGCCAGGGAGCAGGCGATCAGATTGCAGCCTGGGGGGCTTGGGGTTTAGGCCCAGAGCAGGCCATTCAGGGGTGCCAGGACCCGCTCGCCACAGCTGATGTGCGCATCTCTTCCGATTCCCTGCTGTGTCGGGAGCTTGAAATTGGCTGGGTGGTAGTATTTACACCACAGAAATGGGCAGACGCTACAGATTAGGGCCATTTTGAGAGAACAATTGGCTGTAAACATTACTAGCATATTACGGAGCTCAGCGGGTTTCCTTAGAGCAGTGTTTCTGAAACATTTTACATGGGGACAAACATAGTTTTCCTGCAAAAAAAACCCCCAACAAAACACACACACACCACACACACACCACACACACACACCACACAACACACACACAACACACACACACACACACACACCACACACACACACATGCAACACACACACACACACACATACAAAACACACGGAAGTTGTTAGGAGCAGTACCTAACCTTGCCATGTGGGTGCGTTCTAATCTCAGCACTTCTCTTCATTAAGAAGAAAAGGAAATGCTGTTTGTCGCTCACTAAACGGGTGTCAGGACCTGCATTTGGAAAGCATTGTTTCAGAGACAAGTGGAGGCTTTATATGCATTACCGAGTCAGAGGCTTGGCCTTGGCCATGGGAGAGGAGGCTCCTGTGTTGTGGTCAGAGCCGGTCTCGGAGCAGATGGGCTGTTCTGGAAGACGGAGGAAGGAAGCTGGGCACATTAGGGAGAAGCTAAAAACCGGATTACTTAGCATCTTTTAAGGTGCTTTTATTCAGTTAGTGGACAGGCACTTTCTGGGAGCTGGCGCCATTCCTGCAAACGGAAAGCGCGTTGGTGCCCCTGGGTCGGGGGTCACACGCTTTAAGTGCAACGTGGGGCCTTGCACCTGGAGGCTGCCTCAGTTGCGGGTGGAGGATGCGAGGGTGGGGGAGATGCTTGGCCAGGCCAGGCCGGCAGGGCTCCGAGCAAGCCCGCCCCAGGCCAGGCCTGCTCCCTGCCGAGGGCCGTCTGTGGCCTGGAGCCGGTTTGGCAGTGGCCCGTTACTGGATCAGTTATGCTGGCCAGCCCAGCTCAGTGCGTCCCCGCACTGCACTCTGATTGACCTACGTGAACGCATTGCATGAGTCTCAAGGCACTCTGTCCGGTTTCCTCCGGGAGGGCGGGCAGCCTGGGGCCCTGGGGTTCCTGGGATCAGGAACACGCCCGGCCCCTCGGTTCGTCATCAGGGATACAGGTGGTAGGCCCGGTAATGCCTCCCGATGGGTCAGTTCTGAAGGGGAATGCAGGGCAGGTTTGGAGGGGAAGCCGAGGGTCAGAGCCACAGGGGCTGTGGGGTGGTCCACCTGAGAGGCCCGTGCCAGGATCTGGACAGACAGCAGCGGCCAGTTCCCAGGTGGGCGGGGCCAGGTGAGGTGTCAGGTGTTGCCCTGGGTTGGGGTTTCTCTCCTCAACCCTGTAGGTGCAGGCTTGGGAGCCAGGGTTCATCCGACAGGGTTTGGGGTGCCCAGGGGTCCCCGGGAACGTGGGGGTGGGTGGCACTTCTGAAGTTAAAGGTACGGATGATCCAGAGAAATCGAGTGTGCGTGGACACTCCACGAGTTTAATTTTCTTATTTTTATTGATTTTAGAGAAGAAAGGAGAGGGAGGGAGAGAGAGAGAGAAAGATCAATGATGAGAAGGACTCGGCTGCCTCCTGCACGCCCCACCCTGGGGATGGAGCCCACAACCCGGGCATGTGCCCTGACTGGGAATCAAACTATGACCTCCTGGTTCATCTCCTGGTTCATAGGTCGATGCTCAACCACTGAGCCACGCCGGCCGGGCTGTTTTCCTCATTGTCTAGCTTGACTTTGTGGGCCGTGGGTTGTGAACTGTTGCTTTGAGAGAGCCCACGTGTGCCTGGCACGCAGCCCTCTCGTCGCCAGCAGACCTCATGTTTTTTGACAGGAAGCTTACCGCTTTCATCTTGCGATGTTGCGGGTGAGAGAGGGGAAGTCTGTGTGTGGTCCTGCGTGTCGTTTCTCTGAACCACCCTCTGCCCAGGCGTGTTGGACGTTGCCCGAGAAAGGCTGCTTCCTGCGGTCCTTTTCTTCACGCACCCAGGCGCACAGCGTTGCATTTTGCCCCAAAACGAACTTGAGGAAGACAGTTGCCGTCCACGGGACAATGTAGAAATTCAAGAGAGGGCAGTGCTCTGGGTTTTCTCACAGATTCAGGAACTCTGTAGCTCTGAAGGGTAACGCCAACACCGTCGAAAAGCCTTTATTGGGCGGGAAGGCCTGTTTTTGATATTTGAATCTAAGAGGACTGTATTTCCCGGCGTTGGCATCCATCACTAGAATCTGCATTCCCCCCCTTTATTCATTCAGAAAATATTTAACACCCATTATGTTCATGGCGTCGCCTTAGACTCCGGGGGAGTCACAGCAAACCTAGAAGACTGGTCCTGCCCTCGAGGGGGAAATAGAAGAAATAATTACATCTAATTGTTTTTTAACACGGAGCGGGGTTAATCCGGGCTTGGGGACATCTTGGTCATAGGAAGGACGTGGGTGCAAGGGGAATTCTGTGAGGCCGGCGCCGTCCTGGGCCCTGAGCCTGGAGCCCGCCTCTCCTCCTTCCTGTCCTCCCCTCCCCGGGGGGTGTATGGACTGGGGGGCTCAGGGGGCTGGCTCAGGCCCCTCTGGCCCGCAGGGGTTCTCTGGTGGGCTGCCATCTGATTAAGTGCAGCTTTTCTTTTCCTTGAGGTTTTCTTACAATGCCTGAGACTGTTGGTTCCCACACACGCCTGAGACCTCCTAAATGGTGGCCTTCGTGGACTAAAAGGAGCGCTCGCAGCGTTTCCTGCGAGGGCCCTGGTCAGCTTCCTGCCCGCAGCACCGCGGAGCCGCTGCCGGACACGCGCAGTGGCCACCCCACCCGAGACCCGGAGGCCCGGGGGGAAGGTGGGCCCGAGGAGGCCCTCAGTAAAGGCTCGTTGACCGAGGGAGGACGTCACGGCCCCAGTGCACCCGGGCCGAGAGGCGGCCTCGGCACGCCTGGAGGAAGACGTGCGTAGGCTGGTGGTGGTGGGGGAGGGCGAGGAGGCCCTCGGAGGCCCCGTGTATATAATTCCAGGAGATTTGTGTGAGTTGGACCAGGGCCAGATAGTCATTAATTCGTTCAACAAACATTGATTTTAGCACTTGCATGTGTAGCGTGTGTTGTTAAGTCACCTTGGGGATGCCAGAGGGTTCTGTGAGGCAGTGTTGCCTAAACGCATCTGCACGTTAGGAACACGTGGGGGAACCGCTTAGAGCTTTCCAAGCCCAGCCCACACCCAGGCCGTGTCGGGTTCCGGGTGTGGGACCCCGACAGCCGTGTTTTGGAACATCCGAGGATTCCAGCCTGCAGACATTGGTGAACCACTGCCTCAGGGAGATATAATGTAGTCTTAGACAACGCACCCAGAAAAGGAAATAGCAATTAAGAGAGCATACAGTGCCCTGGTCGGTTTGGCTCAGATTATAGTGTCAGCCTTCAGACCGAAGGATCTCGGGTTCGATTTCCGGTCAAGGGCACGTGCCTGGGTTGTAGGTTCGATTTATGGCCTCGGTCAGGCAACAAGTCAATGTGTCTCTCACATCGATGTTTTTCTCTCCCTCCCTCCCTTCCACTCTCTCTCTAAAGATCAATGGAAAAAATATCCTTAGGTGAGGATAAAGAATAAAAGATAGCATATAGCCACCACTCAGAGCAGGCAGGAGATTCCGAACTAGATCGGAGTGGTGAGCACAACTCCTGCCTTGAGGGGAACGCCCCGTGGATTACGTGGTGCGAACCCCCAGCCCAAGGCCCTGGGAAGGTGCATGGGCTTTGGCAGGTGCAGGAGGGGAGAGGAGGGAGCTCCCTTCATCCTGGAATTCTGGCAAGTCTGGGGATGACCTTGGATCCCCGTGTAGGGATCTTAGGCGGAATGAGCCAGTGTAGCAAGAACTTGACTTTTCGCACGACCGGCGTGGCCCAGTGGTTGAGCGTTGACCTATGTATGCATCAGGAGGTCACAGTTCGATTTCCGGTCAGAGCACATGCCCGGGTTGTGGGCTCGATCCCCAGTGTGGGGCCTGCAGGAGGCAGCTGATCAATGATTCTCTATCATTGATGTTTCTCTCTCTCTCTCCCCCCCTTCCTCTCTGAAATCAATAAAAAAACAAAGAAAAATAAACTTGACTTTTCATTGCCATTGAGTGGATGCATGTTTTTCTTATGAAAGACGAACTACTGGGCACCCACAAGGGTGTGCGTGTGGGCCGTGAACCATGAGGCCGTGCACATCCCGCGGGTCAGGAATGCTCAGCTCCACGTCTTGATTCTCTTGCTCTTTCCATTGCTCCTGCCCTCTCTGGCCACAGAGAAAGCACATCCCTGCGTGTGCATGTCAGCGCACCAATGAGCCATTTTGTGTGGGCCGTTCCACGCCCCAGGGCCTGTGGCTGCACGTGGGGTGGGGGAGGTGCCCGACCCCGGCCCCTCCTGGCGGCTCTAGGTGCTCCCAGAGCCTGGGCTGCTCAGTCGCCAAGCCGTCGGGCCCTCATTGGCGTTCTCAGCACTTCCGGTTTCTAATTATTCCTTTTTTTAAATCGAGTCCGTTATATGTTATTTCAGAGGGCGGAACGGAACGGAACGCTTCAGCCCTCTGCGTGCATTCTTCCTGAGCCCCAATCTCAGCGTTTCTCTTTCTTCTCGCTCCCCCCGCAGTGTGCCACGCCGAGCTGAACGCCATCATGAACAAGAACTCGGCCGACGTGAAGGGCTGCACCATCTACGTGGCCTTGTTCCCGTGTAACGAGTGCGCGAAGCTCATCATCCAGGCAGGTAGGCGCGGGCGGCCCCTCGGTCACGCCCGCCCCTCGCCGCCCCTCGCCGATGGGTTTGATCCGACATCGCTGCTGTTTAGATCTAAGTTAATTGCACGATCGACTTCGCAGGATGCTGCCCGTGTTTTGTTTCTGAACGGTGCCAGGTATTCTGCGACTAATTGCATCCTCTGTGATTCTTAACGTGTTCCTAATTTCGTTTGCAACTTCTTAAACTGCAAGCTGCCGAAAAGCAGCGCGGGCTTCGCATATCGTTACTGTCAGTTTTCTGTCCTCCGGCATATCGTGCATAGATTACAGGGGAGGGGAGGGTGGCTGGGGGAGGGGTGGCGGTGGCGAGAAATGAGTTTCTGTCAGATACAAGGTCAGCTGGGAGGCTGTATGTGAAATTTTAATGTGTAGCCGATGTAGGGTAGATATTTGAGGACCTAACCATATCTCTGCGTTTTCATGTCGTAAGACTCCAGTGGTACCGTGTTAAGTTTTTCTTACCCCAAAGCGACAGCATTGTGTTCTGAACAGTTCACCTTTTTCACATTGTCACATCGAAGGTTCAGCCACACTCTGTCTCCATAAAACTCTCCGAGTGAGATTTAAAGGCTCACCGTGTGGGCCAGATGTGCAGCTTGGAGGGGCTGTTTGTCACGAGCCCGTGGGTCCGTGAGCAGAGGGGGTCTGCCGGCGTCAGAGCCGGGGTCTCTGTGGCTCCCCCGCGGGCGCTGGGAGGTCCTTGGGGGACACAAGCACGAGGCGGTGCAGGCGTGGGCAGAGCCGCGTGCCCTGGGAGGCCAGCCCCCGGCTGTCCCTGGGAGCCGGTGTGGGGAGTGCCGGCCAGGCCCCCGCCTAAGGTCAGCGCCGCTGGGGAGATGGGAGAAGCCCCCGGTCTGCTCCGTGTGGGTCTGCAGAGCCGTCCAGGGAAGGCGCTGGTCTCTCCGATTTTGCCAGCACGCTCCCCTCCCGCCATGGGCCTCTCGAGTTCAATAGTAATTGCCTCGTGAGGAAAGAATGTCTGATTGCCCGCAGTAAAGGAAATTTGGAAATTTGTTTAATCGGATCGAGGCTTGAGGACTTGACATGTTTTCACTTTGCATTTGTTAAAAAAAAAAAAAAATCCATAAAGGCTGGAGGGCAGATTCCACGCCGCCTGTCCTGTCCGCTGCTGGACCGGAGCGGGCTCCTGGTTGCAGCCACTGGGCGGTGTGGACGCGCCCTCGGAAGAGGCGGTTCGTCGCAGACCCCGCCATTAGGTGGATGCGTGCTTTTCTTACAGAAGATGCACTGCTGGGCACCCACGAGGCTCCGGGGCAGCGCTGCCGTCCGTGGCGGCGTCACTGTGCTTGTACTAACGGGGCTTCTTGCCTTGTTGCCTTTTAAGGTATCAAAGAAGTGATCTTCATGTCTGATAAGTACCACGATAGCGAGGAGACCACCGCCGCCAGGCTCATGTTTGATATGGCTGGGGTCGCCTTCAGGTGAGTGGAGGGCCCGAGGCCTGATGGAGAAACGGGGTGGCCTGAGGCCTGATGGAGAAACGGGGAGGCCTGAGGCCTGATGGAGAAACGGGGAGGCCCGAGGTCTGATGGAGAAACGGGGTGGCCTGAGGCCTGATGGAGAAATGGGGGAGGCCTGAGGCCTGATGGAGAAACGGGGAGGCCTGAGGCCTGATGGAGAAACGGGGAGGCCTGAGGCCTGATGGAGAAACGGGGAGGCCTGAGGTCTGATGGAGAAACAGGGAGGTCCAAGGTCTGATGGAGAAATGGGGAGGTCTGAGGCCTGATGGAGAAACGGGGGAGGTCTGAGGTCTGATGGAGAAACGGGGAGGCCTGAGTCCTGATGGAGAAACGGGGAGGCCTGAGGCCTGATGGAGAAATGGGGTGGTCCGATGTCTGATGGAGAAACGGGGAGGTCTGAGGTCTGATGGAGAAACGGGGAGGTCTGAGGCCTGATGGAGAAACGGGGAGGCCTGAGGCCTGATGGAGAAACGGGGAGACCTGAGGCCTGATGGAGAAACGGGGAGGCCTGAGGCCTGATGGAGAAACGGGGAGGCCTGAGGCCTGATGGAGAAACGGGGAGGCCTGAGGCCTGATGGAGAAACGGGGAGGCCTGAGGCCTGATGGAGAAACGGGGAGGCCTGAGACCTGATGGAGAAACGGGGAGGCCTGAGGCCTGATGGAGAAACGGGGGAGGTCTGAGGCCTGATGGAGAAACGGGGCGGTCTGAGGCCTGATGGAGAAACGGGGTGGTCTGAGGCCTGATGGAGAAACGGGGAGGCCCGAGGCCTGATGGAGAAACGGGGTGGCCTGATGGAGAAACGGGGAGGCCTGAGGCCTGATGGAGAAACGGGGAGGCCTGAGGCCTGATGGAGAAACGGGGAGGTCTGAGGCCTGATGGAGAAACGGGGAGGCCTGAGGCCTGATGGAGAAACGGGGAGGCCTGAGGCCTGATGGAGAAACGGGGTGGTCTGAGACCTGATGGAGAAACGGGGTGGCCTGGGGCCTGATGGAGAAACGGGGTGGTCTGAGGCCTGATGGAGAAACGGGGAGGTCTGAGGCCTGATGGAGAAACGGGGAGGCCTGAGGCCTGATGGAGAAACGGGGCGGTCTGAGGCCTGATGGAGAAATGGGGAGGCCTGAGGCCTGATGGAGAAACGGGGAGACCTGAGGCCTGATGGAGAAACGGGGAGGCCTGAGGCCTGATGGAGAAACGGGGTGGTGTGAGGCCTGATGGAGAAACGGGGAGGTGTGAGGCCTGATGGAGAAACGGGGAGGTGTGAGGCCTGATGGAGAAACGGGGTGGCCTGAGGCCTGATGGAGAAACGGGGAGGCCTGAGGCCTGATGGAGAAATGGGGTGGTCCGATGTCTGATGGAGAAACAGGGTGGTCTGAGGTCTGATGGAGAAACGGGGAGGTCTGAGGCCTAATGGAGAAACGGGGAGGTCTGAGGCCTGATGGAGAAACGGGGAGGCCTGAGGCCTGATGGAGAAACGGGGTGGTCTGAGGCCTGATGGAGAAACGGGGAGGCCTGAGGCCTGATGGAGAAACGGGGAGGCCCGAGGCCTGATGGAGAAACGGGGTGGCCCGAGGCCTGATGGAGAAACGGGGAGGCCCGAGGCCTGATGGAGAAACGGGGAGGCCTGAGGCCTGATGGAGAAACGGGGAGGCCCGAGGCCTGATGGAGAAACGGGGTGGCCTGAGGCCTGATGGAGAAACGGGGAGGCCTGAGGCCTGATGGAGAAACGGGGAGGCCTGAGGCCTGATGGAGAAACGGGGTGGCCTGAGGCCTGATGGAGAAACGGGGAGGTCTGAGGTCTGATGGAGAAACGGGGAGGCCTGAGGCCTGATGGAGAAACGGGGAGGCCTGAGGCCTGATGGAGAAACGGGGAGGCCTGAGGCCTGATGGAGAAACGGGGAGGTCTGAGGCCTGATGGAGAAACGGGGAGGCCCGAGGCCTGATGGAGAAACGGGGAGGCCTGAGGCCTGATGGAGAAACGGGGAGGCCTGAGGCCTGATGGAGAAACGGGGAGGCCCGAGGCCTGATGGAGAAACGGGGAGGTCTGAGGCCTGATGGAGAAACGGGGAGGTCCGAGGTCTGATGGAGAAACGGGGTGGCCTGAGGCCTGATGGAGAAACGGGGAGGCCTGAGGCCTGATGGAGAAACGGGGTGGTCTGAGGCCTGATGGAGAAACGGGGAGGTCTGAGGCCTGATGGAGAAACGGGGGAGGCCTGAGGCCTGATGGAGAAATGGGGAGGCCTGAGGCCTGATGGAGAAACGGGGGAGGCCTGAGGCCTGATGGAGAAACGGGGTGGCCTGGACCCGTGTTTCGTTTCTGCCTGTGATGCCCGACTCCCCTCCACCTCCGGCGCCTCTTTCCCAGGGCGGCGGGCTGAGCCTCTCCGTGTGTTTTAGGGGCGGGTCGTTAAGAGCAGGGACAGAAGTAGTTGAAGCTGATCTGGCTAATAATTGTGCTTTAAAAAAATATATTTTTACTGATTTCAGAGAGGGAGGGACAGGGAGAAAGAGAGAGAAACATCAAGGACGAGAGAGAATCATTGATCCACTGCCTCCTGCACGCCCCACACGGGGGGCTGAGCCCACAACCACGCTCGTGCCCTGACCGGGAACCGAACCGTGACCTCCTGGCTCAGCGGTCCGCGCTCAGCCCCTGGGCCACGGCGGCCGGGTTGGTCTCGCTTTAATGTCAGGAGCTTTCCAGGGCTTGGGCTGATGGCTCTCCTAGCGAGAAACTGTTAAAAACTCACCAGTTTGACAATAGAACATTAAGCCTTTGTACATCTTGCGAGGGTGACTCCGGCACAGAACATTCAGGGTGACAGTACGCTGCGGGGGAGAGGCACCAGGAACCCTCTGGACTGGAAGCCGCTTAGACGTTTATGATTGCCTCTGCCAGGCAGAGCGTGGGGGCAGGTTTGACCTGCAGGTGCGTTCCAGCGCCTTCGCTTCATGGCGGACACCTGTTCTGAGGCTTGAGCTTCTGAAGCAGGCTCTTTGCGGTACTTCCGGCCAGCAAGTGGGGTTCTTGGAATCGGTGACACGCCTGGCCCCTCGCGTTCGTCATTAGGGATTCAGGTTGTAGGCCGTGAATCTGTTACGCTTTTTGAGACACTAAATCCACACTTTTTTTTTCACGTACTAATCATTAGACATTGACTCTTTATTGATTTTTAAAAGAATATGTGTCGTCCCCAAATATTTTCTTTTTAACTGTTACAGGAGGTACGTCAAGGAGTAAAGAAATGATAGTGGGTGTATTTCACGTCTGCATTTTTTAGAACACGTGTTTAAAAGACTCCTCGCTAAACTTAGCTGTTTTCTGGCTCTGTGTGTAAGAGGCAAAAGAAAATGGACTCTTTCTTTGTGTTCGAGTGATTTCACGTTGGCTCTAGAAATTTCCTAGAACATGAGATAAGTCTGGTAGGGGTCCTTTGCCCCCCAATAATTCATGTGCTCAGCCAGCTGAGGAGCCTGCAGCCACGCCCCCAGCATCGCCTGGGTCTGAGTCTTATGGGCCGCGTTCCTGTCTGCACGGGGCCCTGAAATTGGCTCCTATAGGAGAAAGTGCGTCCCCAGAAAATTTTCCTCCCCAGAAAATGTGTGGGTTAAGCCAGACCTAACAGATAACTTTAACTACTCACTGGATAATGCCATTTTATATATACATATATAATATATATTTTATATTATATTTTTTTTTAAAATATATTTTTTATTGTTGATAGTATTACAGATACCTTCCATTCCCCCCACTTTACACCCCTCCTCCTAGCCCCTACCCACCCCCCCCCGCCCCCAGTCTTCACCACCCTGTTGCCCGTGTCCGTGGGTTATGCCTGTAAGTACACCAGTTCTTTGGTTTATCTCTTTCGTTACATATTTTGTTTCTTCCATTTAGGAAATTCACACCCAAGTGCAGCAAGATCGTCATTGACTTTGATTCCATCAACAGCAGGCCCAGCCAGAAGCTTCCGTGAGTCCCATCCCATTGCACGGCCGGGAGTGGGGACCCCCTCCTCCAGGAGCCGGGGCGCCTTTCACCTGGAGTTACACGCAGCCTTCCCGTCCGGGGGGCTCTCCGAGACGCACATCTAAAGCACGCAGAGCCTCACCTCCCCGACTCCCTCCCGCCGCCCGGAATCTGCGTCCGATTAAGCTGTTGCTTTAGGGTTAAGATAACGGGGCCCTTGCCCGGCCCGTCTCGAGGGGCTGGCGCGGGGTGCCTGCCCCTTTGCGTGCTGGTTTGCTGGGGTGCAGGAGAGCGTCCCCACGCGCGCCGTCACCCACCGCACGTCACCGCTGCTGCACGCGGCGGCATGTGCTAGGCGGGCAAATGATGGCCATCGTGTCCTGCGGCAGAGCCGGCACGCTGATGGGAACATCTGGCCCACATGAAGCAGAGCGGGTAGTGCCCGTGGGAACACACGGAGGGCCCGCGTGGCAGCGGCATTGAGCTGTGTGCTTGGGAGTCCGGGGTCCCCCACCCCCAGACACCCGGAGAGGACGGCCGCTGTCGTCATGGTGGTGGCGGAGCTGAGTTCTGGACCCTTTCTCCGCGTTGCTGTCCTGCTCCCCCCGGGGAGTGGCCTCCTGTCCCTCTGGGGGTGGGGACTCCGGTGGTTTTGTTGTTTTTTCTGACTCCTGTGTTTTTATGTCTCATTTGTTGTTTGTTGGTCACATATTACATCGTTGTTCCCGAGCAGACAGCTCATCTTGTCGCCCCCAAGACCACATCCTGCTGCGGGGGCGGGGACTGTGTGGAGGGGCGGCCATCACGGGTCATTCCCAAGGCCACTCCCAAGGTCATTCCCAAGGTCATTCCCAAGGCTACTCCCAAGGTCATTCCCAAGGTCATTCCCAAGGCCACTCCCAAGGTCATTCCCAAGGCTACTCCCAAGGCCTCTCCCAAGGTTATTTCCAAGGCCACTCCCAAGGCCTCTCCCAAGGTCATTCCCAAGGCCTCTCCCAAGGTCATTCCCAAGGCCTCTCCCAAGGTCATTCCCAAGGCCACTCCCTAGGTCATTCCCAAGGTTATTCCCAAGGCGTCTCCCAAGGTTGTTCCCAAGGTCATTCCCAAGGCCACTCCCTAGGTCATTCCCAAGGCGTCTCCCAAGGTTATTCCCAAGGTCATTCCCAAGGCCACTTCCTAGGTCATTCCCAAGGCCACTCCACAGCCTCGGAGTAAGTGATTCCTAACCTGTAAGTGAGATGTGCGGCGATCCAGGTGCCTCCAGGCGGTTTTCGCCAGATCTGGTGGCGGGGCCTCATCTGCGCCCCCGGCTCCGGGCCTTCCTCCTCGGACACTGATCGCACCTTCCTGTCGCTGTGAGGGTGGGGGTGTGGCTGTCTGGACACCTGTCTCTAATCCCACTCAGTTTTTACTGAACGTGCTCAGTCAGCCCCTCTGTGAGAAAGTGGTTTCTTTACCCTAAAGGTGATGACTAGCTTTAAAGGGCTCTTATATTTTTATGAGTTTTTATTTTGTCTCTGAGGTTTTGTACTCCGTATTCCGGAGCATTTTGTAATTTGGCTCCTTACCAACGTTATTAAAATCTTATTAAAACCTACCCCAGCGAAGGATGTTCATTTTTATCTTGTAATTATGTGCCTGGTTCTCCGTTCCCGTCGTCCCTGCATTGTCTGCGAAGCACATTACATGTGTTTTAATGCTCGGGGGACAGTCTGAGGCAGGACGCCGCGTGCTGCCCGGGGCTGGCGGGCGGCAGCGCTGCTTCGTGGACCAGACGGAAGCCGTGAGGGAGGTTCTCTGACGCCCCCTCCCGGGCCCCTGCTCTCAGGGAGCTGAGTCAGAACTGAGCGGCCTTGCAGCAGCCCAGCGGGCGTCCTGAGAAGCGCTCGGTGGTGCGGGGTAAAGTCATCCCCTCCTCAACGTGGAAACTGGGTCCAGGAGCCCCAGACACAGCCCACTCTGCCAGCCTCTGCCAGCGGCCTCCACCCGCAGTCACTCTCTCGGGGACCGAGTTGTCTGCCCTTAGTGTCCACATCCGAGTGTGGCCGTGGGGGAGGCAGGGCTCAGGAGTGAGTGTCTGCAGGTGCCCAGCTGTTACTCATTTCCAAGCAGAGATTTTTTAGAAAGGTTTAAGAAGTCTTCGTTAAGTTAAAAGAATTGGAGGAGGGGCTGTGTGCACTGCTTACCGCTCAGTCGTGGAATTACGAGTGGAGCCATGGGACTCACAGGCCTGGGGCCCGACACAGGGTCACCCTTATTTTTGGCACCCCACTGCCACCTCTCCTCTGGAGCTCTGAGCTCCCTCTTGAACCCCAGTCTGTGTCTCTGCTTTCCTCCTGCTATTCTCTCTCACTCGCTCGCTCTCTGTTTTTAAATGTATCCTATATAATAAAACCCCAATATGCAAATCGACCGAATGGCAGAACGACCGGTCGCTATGACACGCCCTGACCACCAGGGGGCAGACGCTCAATGCAGGAGCTGCTCCCTGGTGGTCAGTGCGCTCCCACAGGGGGAGCACCGCTCAGCCAGAAGCCCTGAGCAGGGCTCACGGCTGGCGAGTGCAGTGGCGGTGGCGGGAGCCTCTCCCACCTCCACAGCAGCACTAAGGATGTCCCACTGCTGGCTTAGGCCTGTTCTCTCTCCCCTCCCCCGCCCCCTCGCCTAAGCCATCAGTCAGACATTCCCAGAGGGCTCCTGGACTGCAAAAGGGCTCAGGCCAGGCTGAGGGACACCCCCCCCCCCAAGTGCATGAATGTCGTGCACCGGGCCTCTAGTATGTTTATAATGTGGTAAAATACACATCACATCTTAGCTTGAACCATTTCTAAGTGTGGTGTTAAATACATGCACTCTGTCCTTCAACCATCGCCACCACCCATCTCCAGACCTCTTTTCCTTCACAAAACGGAAGCCCTGTGCCCTGAGCCCTAACTCCCCACTCCCTCTCCCCCAGCCCCCGGCCACCCCCGTTCTGCATCTCTGTGTGTGAGTTTGACGGCGCTAGGTACCTCACGGAAGTGGAACCCTACAGAACTTCCTCTGTGACGGGCTCATTTCACCAGCATCGTGTCGTCAAGGTCTGGCCGTATGTAGAACTTGTCCATGTCGTCAGGACCTCCCCCTTTCTGAAGGCTGTCGACCACCTTAGGTTAGTCTGCTCATGTTGATGGGCTCTTGGATTATCTCCCCCTTTTGGCTGCCAGTGCCTTTTGAACATCCAATGTTCCTCTACCATCATCCCCCTGCCCTGCCTCCCTGCCTACACCATCACCCAGCGTCCCAGAGGGTTCCTTTAAAAAAACACACACCAGGAAACAAACCCAGCCCTTCTAAGAGGCTGTTACAATGCTTCCTTTGCTCACCCGCAGGTTTCAGTGCCTCTTTGAAGACTGAGCGGGGATCCCGCTTCCTCTAGTTCCCCCACGCCGTCCTCCGTTCAAGGTGATCTTCTCTCTGACATCCTCCGCAGCGCCCGTCAGCAGCAGCCTCCGTGGCCATAAATCATGCGTGGGTGATGCCATCTCTTCTGCGTCTCCAGCCATTACGGAGGCATTCCACTGACCTTCTGTCAGGGACCTCTCCCTGCTCTCCCGGGACGGTGAACCGAGCACGTGTGTGTATCTCTGCTCCCACCTGCCCCCCTCCCACCACTGTTGGCCCCGTATCTCACGCAGAGCTGCTCGATACATCGGCGTCACACTCCCATTTAAAGGTTAGGAACCCGATCGCCCTTTGATTCAGTCAAGCAGCTGATCAGCAGCCAACTCCCTAAATTATCTTTCCGTGTCGATTTCCTCGTGAATGGCTAAAAACAAAAAAAAAAACAGTCAAATAGACTCTAAGAGAAAGAAGTCTCCCTGTGAGCCTCGGGGTTCATGGACACATTTGTCTCTGAGAGAGAAGGGAGGTTACTATTTAAATGTCCTCGTTTTAACTTCTGGGTTTCCGTTAACACATTCTTATCTGTGGTTTTGAATTGGGGATTTGGCAATAATACAGGCTCTTGGCAGGACGCCCAGAGATGAAGTTCCCGCTTAAACCCATCTGGTCAGGGGATGTCTTGATCTTTGCGGGTCTTCGATTCCTGTAGAATGCCAACCGTCGCCGGGGTTCTCTATGTTAACGTTTGCTGGTGAAAGTTCTTACATCTTGATGTTGTCAGAGATGCCATCGGCCCCGGGTTGCAATGGGCATCTTGTTACGGAATTGCTTCCTTTGGTGCGTGCCACGCAGCCTCTGTATTTCTCCTGCCTTTCCCCAGGTTTTCCCAGATAAGCAGGCATCGGTCATCTACGCGGCTTTACCAGACACCTGACTCTCCGTGGCTTAAATAAATACCACTCTATTTTTCTCACAGAGTAAGTACAGTTGTGAGCATTGGCTGGAGTTGGTTCCGCTGCTCAGTGATATCGGCAACGATGGAGGCTTTATTTCTTTTCACTCGGCTCTTCGGCATCCTGTCTCCCAGCTCGAGGTGTCTGCATTAAGGGCAAGAAGGAGATGGGAGGTGGGGTGGACATGAGGCCTCTCCCTTCTTTACCAGGGAACTTCCAGCAAGCATTCTTTTATGTCTCCTTGGCCACAGGTGGACCACGTGGCCACCTTAGCTGCAAGAGAGGCTGCCCGGGTGCTTGGCATGCCAAGTTCCATGGCGGAGGCTGCATGGGGGCAGGGGGTAACGCCTGTTACTAGTCATGCACTGCGTAATGACGTCGTGGTCTACGACGGACCGCATACATGACCGTGGTTTACCCTACGGCCTGGGCGTGGCTGTCCCATCCAGGTTGGGTAAGTGCGCCCTATGATGTTCACGCAACGACGAAATTGCCTAATGATGCATTTCTCAGATTGCTCCTGATTGGTTAATTCTTGGTACCAGAAATCCTTATGTTCCTGTAGAGGTACCTTATTTTTCACAAAGTGCCTTTGGAGCAAAAAGGGTAGGTAATTACTAATATATATATATATATATAGTACATTTTTTTGTAAGTCAATCAAAATTACACCTATTTTGTTTTCAGACCAGCAAAGAAGATCCTTTCTGGTGTGCCTCAGAACTCAGGAATTAGTTTATGTGTGCCATCAGACAAAAAAGGTTGAAAATCAGATTTAAAACAATAACTCCTTTACATGCTAACATAAATAACATATTTTTTATGGAAAAAAAGCTATTTTCCAGAGCAGCAAAAAAACATATATTTAGAGAAAAGAGTAACGTCTTACTTTTTGATGTCTGACTTCAGAGAAAACCATTAGTGTCATTTCTGTGCATGTTTTCTCTCTCTCGTGATAAGTTACTTTGATGGAAGTACATGAGGAAAATCCTCCCACAGAGATGTCGTTAGGAAAAGGCAGGGGTTCTAATAGCCTCTACAGAAAACGGGACATGTTCTCCTTGGATACCACACCACCACGTGACGCGTGGCGGTTTCTCACAGCGCAGCTGCTGTGTGGCATCGGAAATCACATTCACGACTGTTTCCCGTTATCTTACATTAAGATCCATGGGTCTCCCTGCTCCTTGGAATGGGTGTGTTACTCATGCACGGTACGATCTCCTTTGGAAAAGCATGCTTCGCCGCGTGATGTAGTTCTTCCGAACGGGGACACATTTCATCGTACAACATCCCCAAGTCACGGTGGTAAAGAGCACAGCTGATCTCATCAGAAACATCTTCTAAATACTGAGGTTTTCAAACTCACGGCGCCGGTCACAAGGTTCCCCAAACTCGGCGTTTATTTTGAAAGCTCGAGTTGCGTTACTTCATTGCCCTTGTAGCGACAGGCTTACTTCGTTCATGTTCAAGACGAATTTGTCCTGTCCCCGAATCTGCGTAACCGTAGCTGTCGGCCTTTCTTTCTAGTAAAAACGCTCTTTCGTGACCCGAGAGGCGCGTGGCGCTGGGGATCCAGCAGTAGAGCGGGTGCTTTCCTGTCGCCAGTGGCGGGGAGTGCAGACCAGGGCGGCATCGCCCTTCTTCTCATCCCGGGGGGCGGGGGGGGGGGAGAGGGGGAAAACGACCCAGGGGTGGGCCCTGGCCAGGGCTCGGCTTGGTTGGTTGGAGCATCATCCAGTACACTGAAAGGTTGCGGGTTCGATTCCTGGTCAAGGTGCATGCCCACATGGGTTTCTCTCTCTCATGGATGTTTCTCTCTCTCTCTCTCTGTCTCTCTCTCTCTCTCTCTCTCTCTCTCTGTCGCTCTCTCTCTCTCTTCTCTCTCTCTCCCTTCCTCTCTCTCAAATCAAGAAAACATATCCTCGGGTGAGGATGGAAAAAGAAAGACTCGAGGGTAGGGACTTAGTGCAGGTCCTACTTTACTCAGGCGCCGTCCAGGACATTCTCAGGGGGACCGGCCCCCTTCTCCCTCCTCTCTTTCTTCTCCCCCAGGTGTGTGGCCAGGAAGAGCACTCACTCGCACACGCTGGTGCCGCGGCCTCGATTCACCCACCAGCACCGTAGCCACCACCGCCTTTGTGACATCGGTGCAAATGTCAGCGCACGGACAGGGGCCAGTGGCACCTCCGCGGTGTCATGGCAACAGCGTGGACAGCCGGAACCCCTGGACGTGTCGGCAGGACCCTGCTTGGAGAACCGCTGCCTGAGGTCAGCACCTTTCAACCCCTTGCATCTCCGGGCACGGGAACTAATTACTGAAATTCTGCGGCACGCCAAAATGTATGTTTGCCACGCTGACAAAAAAAAATAGGTATAGTTTTAACGCATTCACGCCGGACGGCATTGATGCGTTGGCTAATGTCCTTTCTTTATTGGGCCATCCATCCACGGGAAGGCAGGTGCGTGCCCTGGACTCAACGGCCGGGTGTTGCGTGTTTGAAAACGCGGGGGTCACACCGGCTGGGAACCGCTGCCTTGGCTGTGACACCGGTCTGATGGGCACTTGGAACCGCTGCCCCTTCTAGTGATGCATTTCTGGGCCCGGGTGCCGCTGCCGAGATGTTTTCAGAGTCGGTCATCTCCCTTCCACCCCTGCGGGGCCTCCCGTCACATCACAGCGCGAGGACGGCGTGGTGAGCATCATCGCTTTAAGGAGAGGAGACAGGAGCCGGGGAGGTACCGCCCCTCCTGCTTCTCTCCGCTGAACCGGGTCACAGCCTGCTGGGGCCGTGGTCGGCAAACGGCGGCTCGCGAGCCACATGCAGCTCTTTGGCCCCTTGAGTGTGGCTCTTACACAAAACACCACGGCCTGGGCGAGTCTATTTTGAAGAAGTGGCGTGAGAAGAAGTTTAAGTTTAAAAAATCTGGCTCTCAAAAGAAATTTCAATCGTCGTCCTGTTGATGTTTGGCTCTGTTGACTAATGAGTTTGCCGACCGTTGTGCTGGGGTTCTGCACGTTAGAAGGCCACACGAGCTCTTCTCAACGCCCGTGGGTGGAGGTGCCGGGGCGGGCCAGCGACGGAGTGGGTTCCACAGCTTGTTTCCTTCCAGAGGAGGGACTTTCAGCCTCAGCTCCCCTTCTCCCCGCGGCCCCGGGAGCCGCCGGATACGTGGGCTCTGAGCTCCAACGAGAACTCTGCCCGCACCCCCGGCCTTCTTGTTTCTTGCTTCCTTTGCAAGGCGTGGGGACAAGAGCTTTGCTTTCTGAGTCCAAGGAGGCTGACTGGCCGTCTTCGTGGCAGTCGGAGCTTCTCGCTCTCGGCGGCAGCCCGAGAAGAGGCAGTAAGCACAGAGCCATCAGCACCTGCACGGGGGGCGCCGAGGAGCGCGGCTGGTGAGTGTGGGCTGACGAGGCTGAGGCTGGGGACACGGCCTGACAGCCCAGGTAGCCGGGCCGCCCTCCAAACCGCCGCCAGGCCCGGCCGGCCAGCTGCCTCGCAGATGCTCGCTGCCCCTGGAAGGGCCCAGGGAGGCGCCCGCCAGCACCCAGCACGCGCTCCTTTTGTTTAAGACCAAATGCAATAAAGACGGGTTCTCCACTGTACCTCCCCCTGTGATCCCTCCCTGGGAGTATCACACTCAATTATTTAAATTTAATTTGTTAGCCATGCGGTGGCGAATCTTTTAAAAACCTAATGATTTATTAGCATTTTTTATAGTAAGCCGCATTTCATATCTATTAATGAGAGTTCAGATGGTTCAACTACGCATTTCTTAATAAAATGCATCAGAGGAGTATTACTTAGGAGAAACTCCCTACTGTGAGCATCATCGCCGCGTGCCGGTGACCTCGGCTCTTCCCTGCGAGAGGAAGCGGGCAGAGACGGGAGCGGACTGGCCCCGGTGAGAGCAGCTCTGATTCCAGAGGGGAGCGTGGGGCTGGGGAAGGGGTTTCCCTTTAGTCGACCAGTAGCCCAGACTTGGGACAGCCGATGGTGTCGGCCGCGTCCCCTCCCCTCTCTCTTCCACTGAACCCCAATGGTTAGCTGGGGCAGGCTGGGCCGTGCCACACCCAGCAGCCGCCGCAGAAACCGGCAAAGGAAAGGGCCTGGCAGCCTATACAGCGCGGCCCAGCAGGCTAGAACGCCGTCCTCCTGCGCCAAGGTTGCAGGTTCCATCCCCGGTCAGGGCACGTACGAGAGGCAACCAATGACCCCATAGGTAAGGGGAATGAATGACACATCGATGTTTCCCTCTCTCCCCCTTCCCCTCCCTCTCAAATCAAGAAATAAAATAAAAACATAAAGAAAACAGAGAAGAAAGGGGCCTGACCAATGCAATGTGAACGTGGGTTCTCATTGGCTAGGAGTCCTTAAGCAGCTGCTAAAATCTTGGAAAAGGGAGGCGGCAGGGAGGCGGTTCCAGCTGGCGAAAGTCAGAGGAAGGAGGTACCGAGCAGCCTGGTGACTTGGGCCTTCCCTGCCCCCCAAACGGGGTTACAGGGTCCCGTGCCAGCATCAGCAGTGCCCGATTTAAACTCAGCGTGGCACCATCTGGCGGAGTAACCGGTGTGGGCACGGAGGACCCCCTGAGCAGGTGTCTCCTACCACAGAGCCCCTGGTAAGCACCGTCCTCTCCTGGGTGGCGAGTGGGCGGAGCGAGTCAGAGCAGCGCAGCGGGAGGCGGTCCGAGCTGCAGGCTGGGGCTTCGCCCTCAGGCCCTCGATCCTCCAGGGAGCGCCGACCTGCCTCCTCCAAAACCCAGGTCACCGAAGGACCAGCCGTTTCAGCCCTGGAGGTGGTGCCGGTGAACGGTGCGTCCGGCCTCCGAGGCGCCTTGGCCCGGTCAGGGAGTCGGCGGCGGCCTGGGCGCAGCAGCCGGGCGCCCGCTGTCTGACGTTTGCCCACTCGCTGTAGGGCAGTCACTCTGCTGGCCGGGATGATGTGTCAATTTAGACGCCCGCCCGCCCGCCCGCCCGCCCGGTCAGGATCTTAAGCCGCATTGTCTGGGGCGGGCGTCCTGCCTGTCGGCTCCCTCCTCCTGCCTGTCCGCTCTTGGACGCGGCCGTGACACGGCTCACAGCCGAGTGAGTTGTCAGTGTCCCCGCTGCGTTGGCAGGTTTCCACTCCCTGGAGCGGGGCAGGCTCGCAGGGGAGATGCCAGGCGCTTCGGATGCCAGCGTGGGCCTCACGCGGAGTCCTGGCGGTCCTGGTGGCCTGCGCTCGCCCCGGTGTGCCGGAGGGTATGAGCGTTCGTGCCCCTCCGGTCTCCCGTTCTCTCCTCGATGAGGAGAGGCAGTTAAAGGGCTTACCCAGCTTTGAGGTAGCACCGGGATGAGAATGCAGACGTCCCCATTGGGGCCGGATCCTGGGCTAAGCCACCTGGGCCAAGGGCGGGGTCCTGGAGCCGGGCCTGGAGCCGGCCAGCAGGGGACGCTGTGCTCTGTGCCAGCCTCCACTGGATGCTCTGGCCTTCGGGCGGGCGGTGTTGTCTCCTCTCCGGAACATTCCTTCCCAGGTCAAGGCCTCTGCGCTGGCTGTGTCTCCTGTGTGGATGCGGCTTCCTCCCCCAGCCCCTCCCATCTCTGCTCTCAGCTCCTCTTACTCCTTAGAGAACCCACAGCAGCTGCCTGCCCTCCCGTGACCCCCACCCCAGTTTCCATTACATCCCCCAGTTTCTTTCCATCTGTCCTTATTCTGTCTGTTTGCTTTTTGTTTTCTGCTTGTCTCCCCGCAAGCGAGCAGGGCCTGCGTCTGATTCCCTGCCGACTCCCCTTGTGTGCCTGCTACAGGGCCTGGGCCGGGAGTGGTTCCGAATGAATGGGGATTAGACGACTCGTCGAACAAGGAGATGGGCTTGACCTGTGGAAGTCGCGGTCAGGAAAGCTCTGTCCGTTGGTCAGACGCCCTGTCCCATTGGGGCTGAGAGGAAAGGTTGCAGACCTCGCAGTGCTGTCAGGGTCCGCTTGTCTCCATGTGAGCCTCCCCCAGAGGGCCTCTATGATGCCAGTGAGGTGCGCCCAGGAGCGGGCGATGGATGTGGGCGGCGGGGAGAGAGGAGGTGTGTCAGCAGGCGACAGGGCAGGACCTGGGGAGGGGGCTGGCAGGGCGAGGGGCTGGGGTATCAGGCAGGTACTTGGGAGCAGGTGGGCTCGAAATCCAGTCACTTGTCCAGGGCTTAGAGCTCCTCAGTCCCCCTCTCAAGGGACAGA